>NC_049204.1:22836895-23140228 GCF_013347855.1 Anguilla anguilla | reverse complement strand
GGGACTTAGCACAGGTTCCCCCAGATTCTCTTGAAACAACGGAGTTTTGTTGCGGTTTTAAGGACTTTGCGTGAAAGCGGCCGTTTACGACACCATCCATCACATCATTAGTAGGCTAAACAGACAGGCATCTCAAGGTGGTTTTGTCTACCTTGCCATTTAATACTTTTTACTTCGTCATAAAAGCTAACTTAAAATGTAAATGCAAATAAATAATGTAGGCTTCTATTTAACTTCCCTCGTAATTTACTTGTTACTACATTTTCTATCACTAGTGATCTCCGGGTTTTCAGCGCTACATTACCTCACCAACGTTACATTGTTTTACTTGAGGCATCAGAACAGAGCACCACTGCACTGGCTAGCGTTACTTGCAACAATACAACCTGACATTGCCTGGAGCGCATCCATTCTTTTCTCTTGTGTGTGAGTAGACAACATGAAAACGATCCGGCTAATCAGCGGAATCCCTCATTTGTTACTACGGTTAGCTACGATTTTTTAATTGGTATTGTGCGTGGTTTACAAAAAAGAACGTAGTAGAAAATCCAATTTCAAATTGAGCTCGCTTAAATGTCAAAATTTCCAAGACTGTCACCAATACACCACAACCAAACACACAATTCGTTAGCCATCTAGTTAAACAAAAAACGATTCCTGGCACACATTTTTCAAACGTTCATAGCTAGACTAGTTATAACAGAATTGCCATTTGTAAATGGCAATATGATGCCTCCTTTATCCGGTGCTACAGAGCTATGGTATTAATTGTTGTTAAAATCGCAGGAACGTTCAGGAACGATATTCACGCACATCGCTCACGAAGAATAAAATATATTGTTCAGTTCTTTACGTTTCATTCATTACATTTACTCAACACGACTGATAAGACAAAAACAAATCCGCCTGTTAGGAAGCCACCTATTTGTAGCTCTTGCTGCAGCTAACGTTAGCTAATTGTCTAGCTGCCTATGTCGCTCATAAATGGGAACCCGCATATCAGTAGCTGGCTGGTTCCGATGACAAAGTGCCTAGCTAGCCAAGAACGATAGCTAGTTAGCGATGTAGCTAGCTAGTTGGCAGGATCGCAAGACAATTCTGTACGGTAGCTGGGCAGGCAATTATTTGATTAGCTAGCCTAGCGCTAGCTCACATCGAAATAAAGTCACACTAGGTGACTAACATTATGTTAGTACTTCACGGTTTATTACACTGAATTGCAAACCAGGTACCAAGCGAGGAAGTCTACTCGTTTGAAAAACCCCATTCATTAAACAGACATAACCTTAAGTATAGCTAGCTAGTCGGCTAATGTTAAGTCATTGTCGGTACTTCGCTACAGTCCTTAGCTTGCTGTAGCTAACACTACCTACACAGTATAGTTAGTTTTGGCAGCTACCTACGAAGCCGGCCAACATACGTACGACCGGTACTTACAGATCCAGTTCCAGCCTCTTGTTAACTCTTTCACCAGTTCTCAGTCCGAAATCTATTGATATCAAAAACAACAATTTTGAAGGATTGCGTCCATGGCCTGGAATATAGACAGGAAGAGTCAATAAACGATCACGGAAACAGGCAGGGAAAGCCCAAGCAGCAGGAACCTTTAACCCGGGAGAGATTACTGCAGTGCTAAACAAGGCACACGGGAAACGTGTCCCGGTCAGTTCCTAATACAAGCGCATTTCATTTAGCTTCTTACCATAGCAAAAAAAGTTACAGGTAAGTGCAGGTACGAAATCCGTTTCGCTTGTTTCGTCTAAAGTTGAAGGTTGGGATGTGGGTAGGGGTTAGCTAATCCTAAACTTGCGTGTATAGGGACAGCTTCAGCCTCTAGCATATGGATTGTCATGGAGGCACTGAATATGGTAATAGAAAAATATTCAATCAATGACAACAACTATTCACGTTTAGGCGTAACATTTCCATGAAGCGCTCAGTTTTGGGACAAAACCTAGATAAATCAAGACTATTTTATCTGTCAGGATAACTTATAATGTTACCTGTGTTTATTAGTCTGCAGTTAGTGTCACGTTAAGTATTCCGCTTTCTCTTATATTTTTTCCATACATAACAATTATATAGCCTCATATTGCATTATAATCACTCACACCATAAGTTACTAGGCAATATTATTGTACTATGGGTTGTTTTCCTAGACATGCATTAAGCCTGGTCCTAGACTAATTTTGTTTCCCATGGAAATTTTCATGGATTTTTTGTTTTTAGCCTAGGACTACGTATTATAGCCTGACAAGGACTCACAGGTATTGTTCCTGAGACTGTCCATCAGCCAGCCCAGAGGCTTTAAGCCTGCTGCATTTAGCAATTCTTGCCTTATGAACAGAGGCAAGATATTTCAAATGAGTTAGAGTGGTTTAATAGCACACACATTGGGATTCACAGATAAACCGCAAGTGTCAGAATTTGGTCCTGGAGGGCTGCAGTGTCTGCTGGTTTTTTGTGCGCTCCACCACCAGTGATTCTTTTAAACCTGTTGATTGCCTTGAGTTCACACACTTCATTCACAAGGCCTTAACTGGCTGCTGATTTGAAAGGAAAGAGCAAAAACCTACAGACACTGCAGCCCTACAGGATTGGAGTTTGACACCCCTAGAGTAGACAAGCTTACATTTTGAACAAGAAACTCGATTGTTATAGGTGTCCACATTCATCAGACAGGAGCCTATTTATTTACCTGACTATAATTTGATTAGTTTACCGTATGTAATTGTTTGCAATGTTGCACAATAAGCATAGTATAAACACGGGAATTTTAGTCTTTGCATGTATAGCTATTTCTGACAATGTGGTTTAAGAGGGTAAATAATCCTGCTAAACATGAAAAGCACTTAAGAAAAATGAACAGCTTGTTAAAATGCTGGGATTGCAATTGTGGTTGAAATGAAAACCAGCATACACAGGGGTGCCCCAGGACCGAGTGTGGGTGCCATACTGTAGACTGCGCAGCAGCAGCTGCGATTTTTCACGCATAACTATCACAAAATAATGTTAATGTATCTTCCACATTTACCAATGTTGCTGGCATTCTGAGTTTGCCTGGCTCTCAAAATTTTACATACAAAACTAGCAAAGACTTCTAAGAATGGAACGTGTCCCCTGAACTTGTTGCACCAGTGATGCAAGGATTACGTTTTATGTCAGTTGTATTACCCCTCTACATAATGCATTACAGACATTTGGCATAATGAGAATCTAACAGATTTTTTATTGCAAGACCTCCTCATGAGTCTTCTGGGTGGCTCCCTGTAGTCAAAGTTTGAGTGGCAAGTTGCCTAGCATCCAAGCATTAACTGGTTTGCTGCAAATTTTCCAGAAAGTGCCCTCTGTTTTGGTAGCAATCTTGGCAGACAAAATCATAAAATTGACAAGATTATGTTCCAATGTACCTAAACATGATTAATTTGGCTGTTATACCATATGAAGTTACATCAAACGACAGTGGAGGATAATGGACAGTAAGGCTATATCAGAACAGAACCTCTGATTGAAGCCGGCGTCAGAATGACAACTGCCATTTCCAGCCAGTGACCTGTATGCCAACACCTCCCTATTTTAGGGCACAAATGGTATAAATACAAACGGCAACCAAGTTTCAACATTCATGTTGATGAGCACAGATGTGACCTCATGATTAGAAAAATAACTAATCTGCATTCAAAATATATCAGCCAGGGGTGCATCAAAAACCATTCTGGGGCATGCATTTTGCATCCTCATAATTGTTCACAATCTTGGAATTGGCCCAATACCACCAAGTTTGACTTAAACCATCGCCCTGATATTGACCTCATGACCCTGATATTGTGGATCCCAAAAAAACAAACACACACACATTTAACCTCCATTTCTTCTCCCATCATTCACCCAATTCTGACCAGCCAATCTGAAGCTTTGTTCAATTTGTCACTAAGACAAAAACAGTAGTGTTGTGTCGTTCGTGAATGATTCGTTCAAAAGAACACATCTTTTGGGTGAACAAACTGAACTGAATCACTTCCTGAAACAATCCGTTCATTTCTCAGTCAGTTCAGTTGAGCTCTCAGTCAGTTGCGAGCGAACGTGATTCGTTCGCAGGGATTCACTCACTCACTGAGTGAGTGATTCAAGTCATTCGTTCGGAGGAGGAATGGGGTGTGTTCACGCACACACACGTTACTGTTTGGACAGCTAGAGGACAGCTATAAGGATACACTCACTGAACGGAGCGTGTGTGTCGCTGCTAATCTGTATATAATAAACAAAACAAACAATATGGGATATTTTCAGATGATACAGTACACTGAAAAGAACTGCTTTACCCATCACTATGAAACAAGAGGGCTTTCAATATGAGCCATCTAATCAAAATGTTGTACAAGTTTAACATGTAAAATTAATTTTAATTTAAGTTTTGCGTCTAGTTCCTGTAAAATTAAGATGCAAGTTTCCACTGTGCACATCACAGGACTTTTTTTTTTTTAAAGCTGAAAATGGGAATCTAAGTGCCCTCAAACTGCATTAAAGTAACCTTGATGGATAACAATCCAAGAGACCATGTTTAGAAATACGAACAAGAAACAGATATCGGAACCGAAGATGGTAAATTGTGTTCGACATTTATTTACACCCACACAAACCACACCATTTCTACTTTAGCGGAATGAAGCGGGAAGAATGGGTGGCTCCAATGCCAGGGCGACCGTGCTTAACAGGCTTGTAAGTGATGGAGAACTCTCCCAGGTAGTGGCCAATCATTTCAGGCTGAAAAGGAACAAGGCTACACATTAGTCCATTATTCATTCATTCATTTCTTCCCAACACACCCAAGTAGTTAGTCATTTTGTCGTATCGACCAAATGCCATTATTGGGGGTGTCGGGGGAAGAGACACTATGGCACTAGTCTATTTTTTGCAAACAATGCAGAGTCATAACAAATACTGTGAACCTTCATCATTAATACATTTAAACTGTATTTTTAAAGGTAGCTAGCCATGTTATTCATGCCATCTGCAAAAGAACAAATTCTGGACAGTTTGATTTTTAAACATTTTTTACATTGACAACATCAATGATAGTGTTAAGAAAGAAGTCAAGATATGCAGAATATATATGTTAAGACATTTACAGTCACCTTGATTCAGAGAGAATGCTTTGATTTCTCACCTTGATTTCCACCTGGTTGAAAGTCTTGCCATTGTACACTCCAACCATGGACCCCACCATCTCAGGCAGGATAACCATGTCCCTCAGGTGAGTCTTCACCACTTCAGGCTTCTCCATGGGGGGTGCCTCTTTCTTGGCCTTGCGCAGACGCTTCAGGAGAGACTGCTGCTTGCGACGCAGACCACGGTTCAGCCTTCGGCGCTGACGGGCGCAATACAGCTGCATCAGCTGCTCACTGGTAGAAAAGAAGTTTAAATTTAAGTAAAACACTGAGCACTGCCACAATCTCATTCTGTAAGCATACGTCCCATAATGACAGCCTCAGCATTCTGCTATTCTCCAGCTAACGTGTGTGGCCATTTTGTTTGAGTGTGCTTAATTTGCAGCTGGCACAGAAAAAATCCTGGGGGTTGACCAACCAGAGTAACTTCTCTTACATGAAGATACAAGTGGCAGCAGACAAAAACCTTGCCTCATTGACAAAGGCGATTAGGGCAGTTATGTACCACTCTGCAGGGTTGGCATGAAAATTTTTCCAGACAGAAGCACCCTATGCTCTCTAGTGGGACATGCAAACGAAAAAGACATCCATGTGCCAAGTTTCATACGGTCATTTAATATGTAAAGTACGTTATCACCTTCACGTTTTCCACAGAACTGTAAGACTATTAAAAGTTCCCGAAGTGAATACACATGTTTAATAAAGACAGTCCTGGGCAAAGGGTTCTACCATGTTCATCAACTAAAGCAGTCATCAGAAAGCACTTAGTTGCTGTGAGTCCGTAATGACCACACGATAAAAAGGTAATGTCACTCACTAGGACATGTCCAGAAGCTGGTCCAAGTCTACGCCTCTGTAGGTAAACTTCCTGAAGGTACGCTTCTTCTTCTGCTCAACGTCCGCCTGGAAAAACATTGGTAGGCTAATTTAGTTAAATGGTACACCATGGGGGGGTTTAGTAACATATACAAAACAAATATCTAGTTAGTGAAAAACCATGCTAAGACTGAACGAAAACTAGCGACCAAACAAAGTGTCCAACCCTGCGTTACATTAATTTCCACATTTCTGCAACATATTTATTTGAAAACATGCTTCAACTACAGTGAAACGTTAGCTAGCCAGTAATAACGACAGCGGCCCTGAATTCACCAACACCAGCCTGGCAACTAGACAGATTTCAGAAAATTAAAAATACTGATTTCTAACCATTCTCGTATGTAAAACGTTGTATTGTGCTGTTATTCTAGCATCAATGAAGCACAATTAGGCACGATGGACAAAGATTGTACAGGGGTAAAAATAGCGCTGAAATGATGTGACCCACCATCTTGCCAGAGTTTTCCGGAAAAGAACGTTTTAGTTCTCGTTTCCCTTGTTATCGCGTGGTTACAATTTCCGTCAGCGTCGTAAATGCGTAAAACCATAGAGACGAGAGATACGTAACACTCCACCATCAAGATCCAGAGCCGTAGATCAATAAAGAGCGTACGCGGACTTGATTTGTTTAAAGTTCTTATATAGAATTGTACATCCCACTAGCAAAAAAATGTGCATTTCTTTGTATAATTACCTTTGTTGTGTATTTGTTGTGCTTGTACTTGTTATCAAGATATAATTTTTTAAAGAGAGAGAGAGAGCGTAAATGCATGTGTGCTGGATTGGTTAGACCTATGGTATTTGGAGCTTTTACAGGGTGGAGGTTGCTTGCTTAAGGTACTATGGAAACAGAAACTGTTATACACCTTATTACAATACATATCTTAAATACATTTTTTATGATATTTGTATGTTTAGACTGCCTGCCAAAAAGACATCTTTTATTTATGTTTAACTGAATTTTGGGGGGGCATTAGTGGGTAGCACTGTCACTTAACTGCAAGAAGATCTTGGGTTCGAATCCAGGCCTGGGCCTTTCTGTGTTTAGTTTGCATGTTCTCCCTGTGTCTACGTGGATTTCCTGCCACAGTCCAAACACATGCAGGAAGGCTAATTGGAGATTGAATTTCCCATAAGAAAGAATGGGTGAGTGAATGGTGTGTGTGCCCTGCGAGAGATTGGCGACCCGTCTAGGGTATATTCCTGCCTCTCACCCAATGCACGCTGGGATAAGCTCCAGCACCCCCTGCGACCCTGACCAGGATAAGTGGGTATTAAAGACATTATAACAGGGCATTAGAAGATATATAGAAGATATAAGATAAGGTAAGATAAGGATTTAGAGAACACATATTACATATTTTGTCATCAGAAATGTCCATTCTGAACTAATATGAGTAGACAACAAATAGGATGCACAGGTTCTGGCCAACAGTTACTTCACAAAAAAATAATGATAAAGAATACATACATAATGCTATAAACTCCCTAGGTACCAAGTAAGAATATGTTTGTTGGAGAACAAGAATGTGTCTGTTGGAGAGGATAAAAAAGGACCCCAAAAAAACCCCAAATAACATTCCAGTCTGAAATCGCATTAAAATCCTCATTGGCCTGTCCCGAAAGACAGTCCCATCAAGATTGATATTTATACCAAATTATAAATTTGTAATAAAGGAACAAAACCTTGAGTGGAGATGCACTGAGAGACTCAGCAATAATACAGGGCTGTAGTTACCCATTCCAGGGAACTCCATATGCTTGAAAGCAAAATGCAGTCTAGTTGTGTAATCAAACGTTTATCCCAAGTTTCACCCCCCTTAGTTAATGTTGCTAACTCAGACAAATAATCCTTCCATCAGTCAGAGAGAACCTTGTAGAGGGTATGTATTCCTAGAATGACCAAAGATCTTGTGTATTGATTCAAGGTGTGAACATTCTTGCAGGCAAAAGGGACAAACAAAAGGTTTGGACACTGTCAATATATGTTGCCAAATGGGGAAAGAACAAAAAGTATTGGAAATGTCAACATGTCTACTTGACTGCTTCCATATTCTAGACAAATGAATGACAAGACCTCTAAATAGCGGATTCTCTTTGTATTGTACCAGAGTAGACCTTAACTTTACTGTTCCTTTATTGTTAACAGGTCAGTCTCAGTCTTTAATTTTGAATCATTACTAGCTAGCTGCATAAAGTTTTAACTTACCCTTCACACAGTTAGTGTCTTATTTGATATATTAGATTATGTGAAATTTAAGTCCATCCAACCATGAATTACCAGCAGGGGATTTGGTTTCCTCTGTGAGAGAAAATTACATTTGCAAATCATGTAGGCAGTAAAAAAATTATCCTGATCACTTAAATGCAGAATTAGACTTCAAATGCATAAAATAAGCTCTAGACAGTTTATATATTAAGCTAGATAATTTGCTTTTAGATGGTTTAGTTGCATGCTAATACAATGGGGAAAGGAAGCAATCAGCTTCAAAATACAACGAATGTGGTGTATCCTATGAAGGCATGCTGTATATGTAAATGTGAAAAGCCAGATTTGTTGTAGGAAGTCTGAAAACAATTTTTCATTCATCACTCATGCTTTTCAGGGGTAATGTCATATTGCTGATGTCAGGATGTGATGTTCTTATGGAAAGAAATGACCTTTTATTTTCTGTGAAATCCATTGCTTTTTTACAATGTGAATATCGATTAAGCTATAAGGTAAAGAACATACGTTTAAAGAAGTCAAGAGACAACATGAAAAATATTTGTCAAAGGAATTGGATACATTCAAAACCAAGCTGGTTGTTGGACAAAGCTGTCTTCCTGGAACAAATTCCATATAGCAGCAATGCATCTCAATGTTTTCTTAAAGATGGAAACCAAAAACTCAGATCTAATCAATGTGCAAAACAGATATTAATATTTCTCTTAGTCCCATAATGGCAAAAAAATATGAGGTTTATGAACACATACAATTTTTCTTATTGTAGATAGCCTTACATGAATACCAACATGTATTGCAACAGGATCATGATGTCAATAACCAAGTGTGTGACAGTGAGCTAGACGCAACCTGATTTTTATTGAACACACCAGTAAGATCGTATGACAGGCATTTCTGTAGAGTTCTGTGGGAATGGCAGTTTCATTTATGTAAAAAGCCCTAGTTTACTGTTAAGTTCAGTTCTGACCACCTTCGAACTCACATACCTATAGAAACAACATTTACATTTTAATTTCAGTTCTTAAAAATGTTTATGCTGGTAAAATGTTTCAGCCGAACCAAGAAATTAAATTTTCCCAAAACCACAAATCATGGCTGGGCTCAAGTCCACCTCATATGACAGTGAACATTTACATTTGGTAATTGTAATTATTTTAGACTGACCACCATTTTTTCTCTAGGCAGTAGCATTTGTTGCATAAAAGAAAGAAAACATGAATGTTAAGTGCATTAAACAATGCCTTGACATTTTCAGATGCTCAGTGGGGGGAAAAATAAATAATTTTAATATGAACATCAACACATAGGAACTGATCACATTTGCAGGCAGTATTAACCAAACTTCCAAACCTAAAACACAGGGGGTGCCAGTGTTCTTTTTATGGATTTTTTTAGAGAATAAAGTGGTGCAATGTCTTTAATGTCTTGTTCAGTTTAAACCTCTCCATTTGGTAAAAAATAGAAACGGAAAATAACCAGAATTTTAAAACTCAACTAGTTATATAACCATAACAAAGATATTTAAACTCAAGACCTTTTGATCACACTCCAAGTGGCAGCCTTTGACCAACCACAAAAACACACCGTGCTGTATGAATAGAATCTGGGTATCATTCAGTGAATTAATGCACTGCAGGCTCACTTTCATTTAAATAATCAACCCCCACAACATTTAGGCCTAATACAAATAATCAATCTAGCAATGTCAGTCATGTTTGAAGTACTCTTGCCCTCAGCATACTGTCACATTTATAAGGAGATGAGGTTGGAAAAAGAATTGAGAACACTACAAAATTAACTTGGATATATTTTTTCATTTTTCTTTTTTATTTGAAATGGATTTTCCATTCTGTTTGTATAAGTGCAAAATGCACTAAAACAGCCACCTGAGGGAAATCTACATCTTTAAATAAAAAAAACAAGCAAAGCGTACATTTTATAGTACAAAATTCTCTTTTTAAAAAATTGCACAGTTTAATTGTATAATATATATTTCTACTTTTAAACTTAAATCTTAAAATAAACGTGAAAAGGCTCAGAAAGTAAAAAAAAAAAAAAAAAAAAAAAAACACAAAATGAAAAATAAAAACCTGAAGTACAATTCTTTTTCCCTAGAATTAAAGCTGAAGAGAAACTGGAGACCCTGTTGTCATTTTTATATGTAGCATATTTTATCTGTGCTGACATTTGACCAGACAGTCAAAATCTATTGCAAAATAGTTCATAAATAGTTCTCCATAAAACACATGGAAAAGTCCACAAAAAGATCTCTCATTAAGGTTCTTCAAAAGTCTGCTTTTTATATTGCGTGACTCTGTGTTTGTGAGTGTGTGCATGTGTGTTTATGTTTGTGTGTCTGTTCAGTTAACCATCACACCAGAAATCCAGTTTTGCTTGTGAACAGAATAGACATTCCCTGACTTTTGGATGTTGTGTTCCGGCGCGGCTGATTCTCAGCGCCGGTACGGGTGGAAGCCCTGTACGTTGTGGTTCTGTCCGCGGCCGAAGCTGGTGGCTGTGGGCTGGGGTCCTGCCGTGGGTTGTGCTGAAGGAGCCCCGTACGAAGGAGTCTGCTGGCTAGGGTCTGCAAAGCTCTGCCCAAAGCCACTCAGGTCCTGCCCATAGCCTGTTTGAAACCAGGAGAGGAGGGGGCACTTAAGAATACAAAAGAAAAAATCTATTTAAGAACCAGAAAATGTTCACTTTAAGCAACCACCATGGAAAGTGCCAGCCTAATTCATCTGATGGCCATTTACTTCAAATCAGGATTTTAAAATGTTCAACTCCACAAAGTGTTCCTATGGGACTGATCATTCTCAATAAGAACATGATATCAGCAATTCAAAATGGTACTGAGAATCCTAAATGTCAATACATTACTGATATCATGTCCATAATCATGAGGACAGAAGAGGTCAAGTAATGATTTGTCAGTGTTGAGTTACACAATGTCATTCACCTTTTAAAGCCAATGTACCAGAGACTGAAATTTTCTTTAATCAGTTGCATGTTCTTCAACCATTATCTCAATGAGGTGTAAACAATTTTTTCAAACTCAAAATGGATTTTCAAAATCCTGAGTGCATTGGCCATAAAAAGGATCAAAGGTGAGAATTTATAATGATTTTACAACTTATGAATAAACCCACCACATATTTTAGGACAGACCACTACTGATTATGACCAAATCAAACACAGGTAAAGAAACATGGGATGTGAACTGGTGTGAGGCATCAAACAGAAAAAAAAACATTATATGAGGAAAAGAACTTTTTAGGTTGAGCAGATCAATAGGCCGTAAGCACACACACACATTCTTGAATCAGACATTGGATGGCGTCATCTCCCTGGAAGTAACTGAATCACGTGCGCCAGGGAACTGTTTGGAGACTTTGCTGAGCAAGACTAACACAGGACAACGTGATTTCCATACCCCCAGCAAGTCACTCAAAGGTCATGCAAAACAAAATCACATTTGACTGAAAAGCTGGGAGGCTTTGCATTTTTTTCTTATTGAATCAAACATTTGGAGCCAAGCAGAAAAACCTTTCTACGGCTGGACATAATCTATGATTAGTTAACTGGCTTGACCAACACTGAAACTCAATTTGGAAATGTGCTGCGCGTACAATGTGTATACATTGCAAATATAATTAGAATTTTCATACAGCAAACTTAAGAAAATTACTTGAGCTGTAATGAGAAGAGCGATTTCAAAAACAGAAAGTAAAAGAAACATGGATGCCCTGAAAACTGAATGAATGGAAACCAAGACATAACTTTAGTTCTCTTTTTTTACTTACAAGTTCTACAAATGTAGAACTCATAACAACTTGGAGGGAAAATACTTCCAACATAAAACAAAAGTGGCCGGTGAAACATACACATTCATGACAATTAGATCATCCTTTTACCAGCAAAGCAGTGCAAAGGGAGGACGCAGACAGGTTTGAGGAAGCGGATTTTATTTGTATAATAAACTACAGCTATTGCAAGAGAAGTGACCTCCTCCAAATCTCTGCTTTCTCACCAGGCATGAAAGATTCTTGCACCTAAAACTGACTTTTGTTTCCTTCTACCCTAAACAAATTTGGCATTAAAAACTGGACTTTTAATTTTTTTTTTTTTTTTTTACAGTAGCACATAT
Organism: Anguilla anguilla; assembly: GCF_013347855.1. NCBI lineage: Eukaryota > Metazoa > Chordata > Actinopteri > Anguilliformes > Anguillidae > Anguilla > Anguilla anguilla. Next base: position 23,127,807 of record NC_049204.1, on the reverse strand, counting down.
TAATTTCCTTCGTTTTTCATACCTTGTGAGAGCCAGGCTTCAATGGTATTTGAATGGACTTCAATCAATCAAGCAAAATGGCATATCTCCATCAACTGGCTCATATTCCAACAGACTAGATAGCTGTACTTTAGTATACTATGAAGAAAACGGAATGTGTGTATATACTATATATAATTGACAAAATATATGTATGTACACACAAAAACGGAGACTTAAGCAACAAAAATAAAGGTCTTACATAACTGTAGCTTAATCTGCTAATTTTCGTGGTTTTAAAAGGCAATACTCACACCTACCTGCACTACACCCCTGCTCATCCTGACCATAACTGTGAGAAGGACGCGTTGGTCCGTAGGCAGAGGGGTCCTGAGGATAGTTACCCAGGCCTATTAGGGAGACGAGGAGACCAGGTTGACTAAACCCAGAGAGAGCCTACTCTTATAACATTGGTTCTACGGGAGGCTGTCCCACTCAGTAGCCAGGCGACGGGAGCACGCTCCGGTCACTACGCGTCCTCGCGCCCTCTTAAACCTCTACTCCACCTGACTGCGCTGAGACTCTGCTAAATAACTGACCGCTTAAAAAGTCATCCATCTGCAATCAAACAAAAAAAATAAAGTGAGCCGTTGTCTACTGCCCTTCAGCGCCGGGAGTCGCTGTTCTAATCATGTAGCCAAGCCCGATGATGAACAGCCGGATGGAAGCAGAGCAGAAGCACAACACACTGAACGAGACAAAGAGTCAATCACACATCTGTCTGTAAATGTGAGATGTGGGGGCACGTTTAGGAACAGGGAGTCTGCAGAGGGCAAGACTGCAGGTATGAACAAACCAGGATATCCTAGTTATCAGTGCTATGGGGTTCTGTACTAGCGGTATCGTAGCCCCAGCATAAAAGCTCTCCTACTTTGGGCCCCTACGGCTGGAGTTTCTGTTTTTTCAGGTACAGTATGGTGGAGGAGTGCTCAATTACACTGCGTGTCCAACAGATTGGTCCGCGTACCTGGCTGCATCTCCAGAGACTCCAGCGTGAGGGAAATGTACTGCATTGTGAGGGCACATAGGATGAAAAACAATTTTTACAGAGGAGCACAAAATTGAGGCTCAAACAGCAAGCGGCACACTGAGGGGAGTCTGTTCATATTCAGGAGGGAGCTTAAGATCATTCATCCAGTGCCTCAACTGGAGAAATCACTGAGTGGTACAGAGACACTGCCAACACACAAACAAATTCACAGATTGTGGCAGCATACAAAAATTTTCAATCCAAATTTTTAGGTCACATATTCATTAGAAATTTTGACAGTACATCTCTATCGGGAATAAATTCCTACACATATCTAACCTATGCACCGGTTTTTAAATGCTATGTATAAGACATGAGCAAAAATCTAATAATTTCAACTCAAAACGATAGTGGTATAATAGTCAGGTTTGTCAGATCTCAAAATACTTATTTTACCATTGCCATATATTTATTAAACCAGCTGTCAAGAACTGTATCGTGTTTCCTTTATATATAAATAAAAAATAAAAATAAAAAGATATCCAGATAGGACAGCAATAAAAAGAATATCCTTACTTTTTCATACTGGTTTATTCACTTTTTTATATTGCTAAAGTGAAAAATCTTTGAAACTGGTTCAGCTGGAGAGTCACATGCCTGGCTTACTCATGTGACACATTTTTTCAGCTTTCTCCAAAATCCTGTGATTTACAGCACAATCTGGATGAAAATATCTGCAGTAGCAACCAATCCTCCCCCTCCCCTCCAAAACAACATTGCAAGGAAGGATGATCTAATTCCAACCTACCATCAGTTACCTGTCCAAATCATCATCATCCCAAAGAGCGCCTGGAAATCCTAAAAAGGTAAGACTGAGTACTGGATGCAGGGTGACTTCTACAGCTTCTTCGCAGCAGAAGGATGCGCAAGCTAGATTGCATGTGATGTCATCAAATTAAGGGTTCAAATTTACAAAGCAACAAGAAGCTGGATGACACCAACTGCAAGCTTCCATTTGTGAGCGGGTCACCTTCATAAGCTACGGCTGGGGAGGAATGAACTCAGAGAGTGGGTGAACCAAAAAGACGCAGCACCGGGGTAAGTGATGGGGCGGAGGCCTGCATGGTGGCTATGGCTACCTACCATACTGGCTGTAAGGGAAGTCGGGCTGTCCCGCAGGCGCTTTGCTCAAGTCCTGAGTCGGAGGGGTGGCTGGGGCAAACCCCAGGGGCCCGGTTCCAGGCGTGGTGGGAGGGGGAGGCACTCCTGGTGGGGCAAACTGATCGCCTTGAGGGGTACTGAAACTGTACCCTAAAAAAAAAAAATATATAAAAAAACACAAAGAATGGCTGAAACTGAATTCATCCGGTCTCGTGGCAAGAACACAAACCGGTTTGTCCGTTGCACACTTGAGGCGCACGCGCGCTCCTACTAACCAAATTGTGGGGGTGTGCCGTACCCCTGCTGTGGATATCCCTGAGGTGGCCCGAAGCCTGCTGTGGGGGCGGCTGTCACAAGGAAAGCATTGAAGGGTGACGGGGGTTGTGCAGGGGCCCCTCGGCTCGCTGGCAGGGGGGGACCGTAGCCACCTGATGTGTAAAAAACACATGGATGTAGCAGGACTTCAGAGAACCTTCACCACACTTATCCTGTGTGCTTCTAACCTGGGCTCTGCTAGTACAGATCCTATTTTATTACAGGAGAAAAGGGGGGAAAAAACGACAAACAAAAAAACTGCATCTCGGGCATTTATATACATTGACCGACCATGATATTAAACAAGTAGTTTAAAAAATAAAAAATAAAACAAAATAAAAAATACATGTGAAATATATGCTTCTTCTTTGTCTGGAATGATCATTGATGTGCTATCTGAATATGCATGCAATACTGTGTCCATCAACAAACTATCATACAAGTCATTTAATTCTATGCTTGGAAGACGCACAAAAAATCATGTGATTCAAGGCTCACATGTTCAGCACTGTATGACTGAATTAAAGAATGAATAGATATGTTAATGGAACTCAAGTGGGGAGACATGTCCACTTGGGGAAATCTGAAACATGGGGACAATTTCCTGGCACAGAAAATGTTAAAGCTCATTGTTTGTTTCTACGGGTTAATTAGCAGTCTGTCCTCTGTCACAAGTCACATTCCTAATGTTATGGATTTGTTAGCCACTTTTATCCATTAAACATAATCACAGTTCAAGAGTGTTTGTTTGTGAATGATAAAGTGCACACTACTGATTTACACGACCTTTACTCAAGTGATATACTTTCAAGGACTGCAACAGCAGCAATGAAACATCTTGATAAAATTCAAAATGACAGGACATACCTATTGGTTGGCCTGTGGACACCCAAACTCCTTGAAAGAAGAGAAAAGTTTTATTAAGTTCGGACGCAAACATCCACAGCAGGGTAAAGCTTCCTTTCCTAGTCCCCTTAGTAGTATGTATTTACCAGGTAAATACGCGGTAAAAAAGCACATAATTGGGTAATTACCACTGATAAAAATATAGGTAAATACTAAGAAAGTAAAACCGAAATTCTGAAAAACGCCTCCTCTATTACCTATAAATCCAAGTGACAAGTGACTATGTTGTTGTTATCAAAGATTTGGTGAAATTTTATAATATGTTCATGGAAACATCTATTAGAAAGCAAGTATTGTCCAATTTCCTAGAAACACACAATTACGCTCAGGCCATAACCAAGCTAAACCTTTGATAACTAAAGATAGTCACTTGAATTGATAGGCAATAGAGGAGTGTTTCAAAGTATTTCAGGGTTAATTTCTTAGTATTTACCCAATCACGTGCTATTCTTACCACACATTTACCTGTTAAATACATAGTACTTAGGTGATGGTAAAATGAAGCATTGCCCACAACAGCACTCAATGCTCACATGCTACAAGATCCAACATTCACTTGGGACATACTACAAAGGATAAATGCATGTCATTCACAAAACCAATCCAGAGCCTCAGGGGAAAGTCCTAAGAGAGCAGTGCTCTCATGGCAGCCAAGCAGAGTACAAAAACATCCACTACAAAACTGTACATCATACTTAAAAGCTGTTGGTTGAAGATGAGGAATTGACAAATGGGAGGCTATTGGTTATTCATTTAGCCTGCAGTCTGCATCTTAAAGGGATAAATGAGTATGTTCCCAAACTATAAACCTGGGGCATGCGCTTTGCTCTTCACTGCTCTCCAACTCACCCTGAGGCCCATAACTCTGTTGCCAGCCTTGAGCCGGTGGCGCTGACCAGCCATTGGCTGTACTCAAGATGCCCCTATGTCCCCATTGGTTGGCTCCAGGCTGTCCGGGGCCAGGGGCCTTGCTATCCCGAGGTTCTGCCTTCTTCACTTCCACCTAGAGATGGGACAAGGAGGAAGTATTTGGCAAGGCAAACCTGAATGGCATAACACTTTCCCTATCAGACCATACGCATAAATAGAATTATTCTTAGCGCTTTAAAAAGCTTAAAAGAAAATTTTAGTTTTAGGACTTATTTGGGCCTACAGTATATATTGTATATATAATAAAGTGTAGAAATATAGATACTCATACACATTTTATTTAAAAAAATATGTTTCTCAGGTACTCAAATCTGTATAAAAATAGAGGAATTATACACAAAATAGTTTTTTTTTCATGATAATAAAATTATACAAATTAAGGACAAAGCCAGTTTTGATACAGTTAAACGTGAAAGTATTAAATGTGAAAATGTGCTTTTCCATTGTAAATTTTAAAAAATGTCTACCTGAGAAACATAGAATTCCTTATCCTTTCTGTTCTGGGGTGCCTTGGCCCTTTGTTTTATTTATATAAAAGCAGCTAATGGAAGATCAAGACTTACCTTTCCCAGGCTAACGCTTAAAGAATCTCAATTTTATTTAACTTGGAATAGAATTTCAGAGAGGAATGGACGTGGTAGGAAGATCTTAAATCTAACAGAATACAAAGTAGACATGCAGATAATACAAATGGACAAAGTCGTAAGTCAAATTAGAGATGAATCTTCATACTGTGTCTGATAAAAGAAAAACAATTCTGCTGAGGGGCCTCCCACTTAAGAAATTGTTTCACAAGGGTTATTACAAGAGACCCAACTGGGGCAACCTCTAAAATACGTATTTATGAATTACCGCTTGCCATTTCAGTCACATAAATACCACCAGTTTACCAAATTGGAAACAAGGAGGGGTAGTTTGGGGGATGTAAGACAGAAATAGACTGTAAAGAGGGTGAGTTATTGGGGTCACCTTCACCAAGAGGAAAACTGCTCACAGTATTCTGTTCCACTTGAAAGTAGTTTAAAGCAGTGACACTTTCTTTGCCTCCCCTCTTCCTTCTCTGTCGACCTAATTAGTAACACATGCTTCAGCGAGTGGCCCGCAGCCCGCAGCAAAACTACCTGTGCCCACTCCCCAGGGCATCATGGGATTCGAATGATGGATTCCAGTACTTGTGGGCGCTCCCCCCCCCCCTCCACCCCACGACACACGAGTTGGGATTTGCAACACAGTTTGACGTGTTCTAGTTTCTAATTTTGTAACTTATCGTCCCCATACCCCTCAAGTCCCAGCTCCAGGTAATGTCAGATCAAGAACAATGGCTCTGGTAGAGTCCCGATTCCTTCTGGAAAACAGGACACAGCCAAGGAGACTGCAGGTAAAAAGTAGGACTCCAAAAGAATGGTTCTATGAGTGGTACATTTTAAGTTTTAAATTAAATTACATTGTAGAGTTATCTCCTAAAACATTATTCACATGTTCTGTGGTATAAGGAAAAATTAAAGGCAAAACGAATAAATAATTTGTGGCTAAAGAATTGGAGAGGACACACATTCTTGTGAAGTGATTGGTTCTTGATCTTTTCCACTACAAACAGACTGCTGGTAGACTAGTAACTTCAGGCATAAATGTGCTGAGACCAAGAAAGAGTCAATGTGTTATCCATTTAGATGTTAAACTTGCAACATATATATCAGCATAGCAATGCTGACTATGGAAGCCGTATATTAAATGGTTACTTGAATTACAGGACTCCAACCTCCAATTCTTACTAAGAAGGTGCTAGCATGCTCTCAACAAACAGATACTACAGATGGTGAGAATTTGAAAAATATCCACCCCAGGAAATTAAATTAGATCACCTTGACCCCACCCCCGCCAATCTTTTTTACAGTTGATTGACACAGTATGGAGACTCCACAACTGAGGTCACTTAATTGAGGTTTTTGTTTGGCATTTTAAACACAACATCTTGTTAAAGAAATCTTTTAAAGAACTCAAACAGTAAGTGACCTGGCAAAAAAAAAAACACAAAAGAAATGAAAAGAATGGAAAACAAAAGAGCAACCAGTCCTTTAGGAGGTTTCTACGTTTAATGCAAACTGAACTTGCAATGTTATTCCCTCCACCCCCTGCCCTATACCATTTTTGCCTTTGTTATGGGAATTAAAGACATGACATTATTTTACATCCTAAAGGAGTGGTTCAGTTAAACCAAGCCTTGGGCGACTACAGAGATTTAATCTAACATAGATTAAATGAAGGGAAACCAAGCAAATTCCAGGAAAATCCTTGGTCACTTCTGGTTGCCTAAACTCAAGATGATGTGCAATTTAAATTGGCACTCTTACATTATAGCTCTGTGCTCAGTGTGCACCCTTTATTAATGAGTTTAAAATTTGGATCATGTCTCTAAAAAACATTCTACCCTATGGATTTGAAAGGAAACCGTTATAGCACTACGCTGCAGTACGGTGATTCTAACACAGCTGAACAGCAGGGAGAAAGAACAAAAAAAGATCAACCACCAAAAGCTTTTTTTTTTTTTTAAGAATCAAAAGAATAAAACATTGTTCTGTATGGATTTGTCTGAAACTTGACAGCAGGGGCACCAAACTCATTGGTGGCCCCTGGAATTAGTGCTGTGTGCAAAGGCACCAGCTCCCACCAGATACTCATCATCGCCCAAGCCTCAGTCTGATCTTAAGGGTAAAATAAAACTACAACTACACACTTTTTTGCCCATGATGTCGTGAAAATGCATGTTGACAGCCTGGTCCACTGATTGTTCGGCCTCGAAAGTAATAAATCCAAAACCTAGCCAACGACCAAGAGTGAATCAAGGTAGCAGGGCGTTGTGACAACACAAGATGAAGAACAGTATAGGGGCGGCCCAAGGGGTTCCACCAAGACTGGGCTAGAGGTGCCTGGGGTTCGGATAACGTTGCAGGTCTGAAGCACAACTCAAGCTGGTGTTTCTTCCTCCCACACATACAGTATACACACACAAAGGCGCTTATTCAACTGAAGCAGGACTTACAAATGAAGTGACTGTGACGTAACTGATTATATAAAATGCAATGCATAAAATAAGATTGGAGATTGAGGTTGAATCTAGAATAATAAGACTTGTTGAGAAGTTAACTACTCTTACCTGAGATTTAAAACCTATTAACCTGACTATGGTGAGTGATCAGTTAAAGTACACCCACTATAGATTCAACATTTATTTTTATGGATGATGAATTGCTCAACAAGTTGAACTGTCTCGATTGTGAGAGGGCATCAACAACGCTAACAAGTGATATTTAAAGAGCTTCTTGTGCGGTCTCATCCGAACCCCGCCTTGATTTTTCCCCTTGGTATATTTGCTTCGCAGCAAATGCTGACAGCAGCCATTGTTAATGCATAACAAAAAATGGTCAACCAAAAATTGTACAATGTCTAAAGCCTTCTCCCAGCTTTCCCAAGAACTTTCAGTTGGGCAAGCCAAGATAAGCTCATCATGGAAAATTAAGAAATAGCTTACAATAACAACACAAAGATATAGGCCAAAATGTTATTTCTTCAAATCAATTCACATCAGTATTGAAAAATGATAATAACTATAAAAGATGCCATCATTAAGGGGTGTAGACAAATTCTTCACAAAAAGAAAAAGAACATTTGGGGGAAATGAAAAAGATCCAAAAAATTTTATGCAAGCTGTACAGAAATAGAACAACACATATGGGGTGTATCAAACAATTTGAAATAAAAGTATGGGACAGTGAAAGTGAGATACTGTTGAGGCTGGCAGAAAATGTAAAACCATACTCTCAAAAAAATGCTAACTAATGCAAACTATAAACACACAAAAATAGAAAATGTGTGGAACCTTGATGAAAGCAAAAATGTGAAAGAAGCCATTTGGTGTCCCTAAAGCGTTGCAATGCAAAAAAAAGACATTTGTCACCTTTCACAACAAAATGAGTGTACAATGAAAGAGCTCAGAAAACACATCTTGTCCACCATCACTGCCTAAATAAGGCGCGGGGTTCAGTACAACTACAGAGCAACGGATATTAATCAGTGTTAGGAAGCCTTATGTGTGGCCTTACAATTATCATCAATTAGGGAGCAAATACACCCTAGTGAACCAGCAATGAAAACCATTACAAGGTCTGACCTCTAATGTGCTGCAGCTAAATCCATTTCCAGGGAAAAACACATATAATTTCAGGGTGTCCCAGAACATTGAAAGCATTCCCTAAACAAAACTGGAAATGTACTCCTGTTACTGCACTTGAAAAGAAGAAAATGTACCATTTAAATGCTTATAACTGCAGGTCTAAAGTTACCAACTGTCTATCTGCTTCTTTAAATGTTAACCCTACCTGCATAATGCTTGAAATACATCAAGCAATCCATTTAAAAGGCGATGGAAAATACTTGAACAACTTGAGACCTACAGCTATTGGACACCACAGAAGTGAACCAGTTTAATTTGATCCAAAAAAAAAATTTAGAAGCAGAAGTAGGTTGCGAGACCATCTACACTTGGGGGACCTAACCTGATTTCAATCATGTGTCTTCTGGGACTGAAGGGATTTGATAACTCCTATATTAAGTTATGTATTCCCCAAATGCCTGATATACTTGAAATACCATCGACTAGTGCACTACTCTGAATCTACAAGTTAAACTTTGTTTAAATGTCCAAGGAAACATTCAAATTCTAGTAAAATACACATTGAACACTAGCTGCATGGCAATATGGAATTCCCTGTGTATTCTAGATTATATTTGATAGTGTTCAAGAGGTGAAATACTAAATGCACACAATTAATATATCATTCATACATACAGTTGTCTGGTACTATAGGAAAGGCTTAAAATATTATTTAGCTTAATATTCAATACTTTTTTAACAATAAAATAGTGTGCAACTCACACTTATTAGTTACTCTTCCCCAAATATATATTTTTTTACCACTTAAACAATTATCAATATATAAGCAAAAGGAATAACTTTGTTTACACACCCAAATGATGGCATTACCAGCCTAAACCCATTATTATTTTGTAACTGGCCTGTATCTCTGTGGTACAACTTAGTACACAACAACCTAGAGGAGAAAAGACAAATCTTAAGAGACACCGTTAATCACACTCAAACAATTCACAGGGAAAGGAGACAGAAAAAGAAAGATAGAAAGGGCTTACTTACAAAAGTACTTTACTTTTAAATACGGGAAAATACTTAGTATGTCATTTAGATTGTCAAGAGTTCAGTCTAAAATAAACAAATAAAACTTATTCAATTTTTAATGTAAAAATGAGCTTTCATTAAAAGAAAAAACTACACAAATGCATCACATGGATTCTGAAATTGAACTAAACTAGAGAAATTCAGATGACAAACTATTCCTTTAACTTTGCCCCAAAGAGATCAGTTGATTAAATGTTGAACAAGTAAAAGGACGTTCAACAGTGAAGGGAATCATTGACCACTGGATCAGCATTACGTACTGTAGGACGAGTCTTGCGACCACTGACAGCTGCACTGAGAAACCTACATGACACCGTCAACAAAAACTTCATCCAAGCAGATCCAAGTCCTCCAATAATGAAATACATAAATGTACCTATAACTGTATTCCACATGTATTCCAAATTAATGTTGTCAAAATTCTACACAAGTATGGACAAATGAAACAGATGTGAAATATACAATTATGCATATTGAACATATCTAATCAGCCAACACATTTTAAATGAACCACTCAAATTTTAAGATTTAAAAAGGGCTTTTAAAAATACTGTAAACCATGGGGAAAAAATGTATTTTTAATTCTCTCAATTCTAGAAATGTAGCACAAAATGAGCTAACATACTATAAATCAGCCAACTACAAACCAACACAGCCAAGAGGACCTCAAGACCGTTCTGATCAAATGTACAAACTGTTCTCAAAGCCTATCCCGTTAAAAAATGAATCAGAGAATGGTTCTTCTCTCAAACCAAACCATGGGCAGAAAATGCAGAGCTATGTGGCGATGCTGTCGACTTCCTTCTCGATGTGAATCACTGATCACATGAAGAAAAAGCCCAGCAGCATCCGTGACGCGTGTGAGTGAATCATGAACATGGCACATCCCCGCAGTGCACCGAATGACAAATCATAATCAGCGGCTTTTGGATGCGGCCTTCGTCTTTGGGTCGGAATAGTTTGTCATAAGATTGCAGACGGGAGTTACGGAAAGAAAACTGGATCAGCTTTTACCTCGGGGCCTCTGTTTCTCCGCATCATAGATCATTACCACTTCTGTAACCTATAACCAGACAAGCAAGGAGGCAAGAGAAAGATTATTCACAACGATGGCAAGCAGTCCACACATAGAGGATGAATGCACACACTCTTAACCCGCTGCTGTGCTATGCGCCCAAAATGGATGTGCTTGGACAGCACACTCATGTCATTATTTTCAGAGTAAAAGTGTTAATTCAACTCTAACACTATTTATGAGTTCAAGTGGGATCAAATGTACCCTAACAGAGTAAAATGGATTTCACACCAATATATTTTTCAGCGTTTCTTTGGCACTTCCTGCATCACCATTTCATCCCCACACATTTTAACTCACCCCCCTTTCTTGCTTTGACTCAAAAGCTTCAAACTCCTGCCAAAGTTCCACACAACTCACCACTCCAAATCTACTGAAATAGTCCCTGAGTTCGGATTCACCACAGTTGTGAGGGATTCCGCCAACAAAGATCTTCTTTGATTTATTGCTGTCACTTTTGCTTCCCTTCTGCAAAAAAGAAAAGAAGGAAAAAAATGTCACAGGACTTGACAGATATAGCTGAAAAATTCACAAGTTTCAGGTTTTCATGATCTAGTCTAATTGGAAAAATAAGATAAGCATTAACAAGAGATGCTTTTCTCAGCCCAGAGGGAGAATGATTAACACCAATATGACTCCTTTCAGCCAGACTACTGGTCTACTTTTCTTCCTTCTTCTTTTCCGCTAAACACACTTTAATAGCTGAGCCACCTTCAAAGCTGCCTCAAAAATGATTACTTCTTCAAACAGTTAAATCATCAGTGTTTTCATCACAAAGTGCCTGGCATGCTCATTATTAGATTTATAGCACAGGCAGAGGCAAAGTATGAAAATATGGATATATGGTGGCTCCTTCCCAGGAGTGCTGAAATGCATCGGGCTTGGTCAGCCAACCTGTGCCTCAAAACGAGCGCGTCCAAATACTCCTCCTGAGGGCTTGTGCAGCCTAAATTAAATGTGTTCCTTACCCAGCCATCCTTTGATCTTGTTTTTTCGGGCTGCATTCCCCTAGGGGTACATGGCTTTGGGTCAATCTGATGGCAAAAGAGGACATTTTTGCCACCACATTAGTCAAATTTACCCTTCTCAAAAAACCAAAATATTAAAGTACAGATTTAGGCTACTGAACCTACAACCAACATAATTCTTCATAATTCTGCATTTTATGACATCACACTTAAATTTCTTTCCAAATATGTCACAAAGATGTATTTATATCGACTGCTTTAGTTTTTGCATTTCAAATTTACTCTAAATTAATGAAAAACAATCACATTAATGTTACTGGAAATGTGTATAGTGTTTAACTTTAAATTGAATCTTCCTTGAAGTTGTAATACAAAAATTCTGGTGTGGCCTCACCGGGTTATAGTACAACTGTATAGTACAATTATAGTACAGTAAGGCAGCGGGTAATAGCACTGACACTCACATTTCTACCATCCAGGTTATGAGGTTTTGTCTCTAGCACTGTCCGCACGCAGTTAGGGTCTTTAAACTTCACAAACCCAAAACCGCGCGACTGATTTGTAGTCTTGTCTTTCATAATGACGCAGTCAACTACTTCCCCATACTGGGAGAAATAGTTTCGTAATGTCTCTGGTAGGAAAGAGGACATCAACATTAGTCAAATGATACATGATAAACAGATGAGTACACAGACTCCATTCAGTGCTCTCAACTGCACTTTCATTTTCCATCCAGAAGCTGGTCCCATCGCAAATTGTCTATCCATCCACCTTACCCAACCATCTATACCTGCTTACCCTGAGCAGGGTCGTGAGGGGTGCTGGAGCCTAACCCAGCGTGCATTGGGCGGGAGGCAGGAATACACCCTGGACAGGTCGCCAAGCTATCGCAGGGTATCATTCACATCATTCACTCGCCACTCGTACCTATGGGCAATTTAGGGAGGGATCCCTAGTACCTGTCAGCAATTTAGAGCCTCCAATTAGCCTACCTGCATCTCTTTAAGAGGAAACTGGAGAACCCGCAGGAAACCCATGAGGGCATAGGGATAACATGCAAACTCCACGCAGAAAGGCCCTTGCTGTGAGGCGATAGTGTCCAGCATAGCTTAATGAAGTTAGACTGTGCAGCCAGAGTTTGACTTTGTTCTGGCTAAATTTGTGAACAACATGCGAACCATCAAATGTGTGTTCTGACTAGAAGTTTGTGCAATACATCGGCAAGATCCCTGACTTGACGTGATTAGGTTTATTTGTCTCAAAATTATATGCCCCGCTGTGATGAGTTACTAGATTCTCAGGGAGTGTGCTGTACACGGTTGCGGTACCCAAAGACATGCGCACACCGCACGTGTCCCAGAGTTGCTCTCCTGGGTTCATGTCAGGTGAGCATTGAAGCCACTCCATCACACTCATTATGACAAATCTGTGCCACGTGTCGTCATGCAAAAATGCGAGTGCATTCCTTTGTGCAATCTATGTGAGATGTGATGTGTGGAACACTGTCTCAACAAAAGTTTACAGTAAAAGAGCCACTGAAAATGCTAAGAACTGACCTCCATTCCCACTGCATTGCAGGCCATACAATCACACTTCTACCTCTGAACCAGTCAACTAGTACAACACAAAGTGAATGGAGTTTATCCTCCAACCATGACCCCCAGAGGACACACAACCATGACCCATCTCTACACCCAACAATGCGCCAGTCTGTGTTTGGTAGGCTTGTGCAGCAATGCCTTTCGAGCCTGACTGCACAGTATTGCCCTATTGCAAACATACAGCACTACATTGACATGTGTTGAACCTCTGGCTTTAATGCCCCGACCTTATCGTTGCCGTCATCATTTCCCGCTGATCAATGATCTCCTAGTGCCTCTAATCTCTCTGAATTCGTAAATACTGGTGCACCAGTAATTTTGTACAGTGGTACTGCGGCTGCCCTGGCTGTCAACAATCATGAGTTGATTCTGTGTCAATCAATCACAAATACAGATATTGACTACAGATAAATCAACAGCACGGTCCGTTTGCCCGTGAGGTTTCTTGACCCCACTATCCAAATGGGCTTTGGCCATTTTTGGCTGTTTCTGACCTTTTTAGAAGTTTTAGACTAATACATGTTTTCTCCCTAATTTTGTACCCACAATTAGAGGCACATAAAAAGTGAAGAATTCCCCATGAAAATTGTTGGCTTACATAACACTTCTATAACACAAATAGTCATAATCTTTTGGAAATATGTAGTTTCTCTCTTCAGGCAATGAACCCAGTTTGAATTCATTACCATCAATGTTCATCACTGCTTAAATAGTGTGCTAAAATGCAAGCTGACTTATTTGGTGGAGCAATTAGCTTAACAAAAAATTAAGTTAGGCTTAATATCTTTTAACTTGGAATTTTTTCTAACAACACATACCCTTACCATTTAATGCTGAATACTGCAATTTAACTAATCCATCTACTGAATACTAACCATATTTAGGGAATGAGAAGCACAATTATAAACTCAAAAATTTAGCGATGTAAGAATTAGCTTACTTAAAGACTGGCTATTTAATACACATATGGCAAAGCACCAACAAGGCCATACTAACAAATTTCTCAGAAATTTGCCAATGGAACCCAAAAACCACAACCTGCAGAGAGAACCCTATAGTCAATCAGCAGTTTTGCAGGCAAAGTGCATGCCGTGTACTGCAGCATGTAGGCTAGTCCTCACTCTGAGATGCAAAGATAATGTTTGACAACATTCCGAGCAGCCGGCCGGTGACACGGCGTGCTGCCGGTGATAAAGAGCAGATTCTCAGGCACGCTGCGGCTGTCACCGCAGCCACAGAATGAGACTGACATACATAACCACCCTAGGATACTAAATACACCTTTTTGCTCTATTAGAAGTCAAATTCCTTAACAAACTGCATTTAAACTGGGCAAGGCAAAAATGGCTTGTTTGTTGCAGCTGGCTACAGGTCTTTCAGAAGACGTAGCCTACATGTTAGCGTCAATTCACCCAAAGCGGCACAGAATGCTGCAACAACTGAGTGAATTTGCAGTTACAACCGGGCACTCCCAACTGGGGAGAAAAACTGAGAAATAAAAAATGTGTTCACTGGGTTGTACTAAAGTGTCTTTGTCATTCCCTGCTGATCTTGGTTCAGCTTAGCCCAAGTCAATCGATGAAATCTCTATAAAACAAGCTGAGGATCAGTGAGCAATCGACATTAAGAAATTAAGCTATGCATTCCTGCAACGTGCTTTTTGACACAAAAATATATGAATAATAAGGCTAGGGCTACAAATCTTTTTTTTCTGATTGGATTAGTCACCATATATATTATGAATAATGCGGGTACATTACAAATACACAAAACTTGTACCAATAAAAACATATTTTTAGAAAGAAATGCAGAATCTAATCGTAATCTCACAATAGATGTAAAAAGACACATGTATGACCTCCATCTTCCTGCACCAATGACCTGGAACCAACTGAAGGTCATCCTACATACGCCTGTATTGCAATGCTTACTTGAATTTGATGAGGTCAATTTAAAACCAACAACCTTTAAAATCCAATGTTTTCTTTTTCTTTCCATCTTGCTTTTCTTTTCTCAGTATTTAGGTCATTCCCGTTCCTTCATTCGACAAAGTAGTTTTGTTGTTTAAATTTCTTTGCTCAATGGCTGTGGATTTGAGTTAGGAATGAGAAATGAGACATTTTTCTATCCATTTGCATGCAGCCACCCTGAAATGTGCAACCTTTGTTGACCTTGTTTTGCAGGGTATTTGCAGTTCTTTTGGTTGTCACGCGGTTGTTTGATTCTGTCTCGTACGCTTCTGTAAGTTACTTTTCTTGTATCTGTGTCTTTATTTTGTCTTTGAACATTGCATGTTTTTCAAAATCTCAAAATGAAATGCGCTTTGCAGTTTAAGATGTAATGTAAGGACTGCTTTTCATATGATAATGCGCTCGACAAATACAGATAATTAACACCAACAAAAGATTATATCCTGATAAATGTGAATGCATATAGGCTAAATAAAAATGAACATTTCTGAATCAACTTCATTACGTGACAAGGGCACGCAAGTAATTATCACAATACAATACACACTAACAATTACGGCAATCAATCAGTCAGCTTATTCCCACTGTGTTCTCTGTCAGCTGAGAAATTTAGGAAATCAGAGAAAATGTCCTCAACACTGACCTAAAAGCTTCTTTACAATGAATATGGAAGTCAGTGCATACCATGCAAAACATTATTGAAACAGGCCTTTTAAAAGCATTCTTTGGGAGTGCCATTGGCAAACTGATACCTGACAGAGGTGTTGGAAGGTGTGGTTGGATGCAAAACAAGGTTTTAAAGATAATGCCTATAAGAGAATTTGAGACTTATAAGAGACTAGACTATTATACTATGCATTTAATTCAGGGGAAGTGACTCACACAGCTACATTGCTGAAGGTGAAATGGGGCATTATTTCCTCCATTACATGTATTTGAAGAGCTATCTAACAACTCATAGTAAAACTACTATTTTGTCAGACCAGGATCAGCAGCCCGCAAAATCAACTCTTCATAAAGTAAGGCAATTCACAACTGACACCGAAAGCTCAGCTCAATTCACAAGGCATTTTCGTCCTCCACACCATTCAAATAACACCCGTCTGTATCCTGGAGGGCAGAAGGACACAGGTTTCAACACACAAATTCACAGCATGTGGAGGACTGATAATTGCTTGGCTCGTCATTAAAAGCCCTAGGGAGGAACCATGAAAATAAGGTCTGCAGTGACTAGTGATCTTGACTTTAGAAAACGCAGTGCACAGAGCGAAGTAAAAGCACCGCAGCTACGCTGGGCAACCACACGCAATTCAGACAGTGGCTCTGGATGCCTCCGAGCTACAGATGCACACTTTGTCCTCATCTCGAGGTAAAAAAATGCCAAGTCTCCACATGAATGTGAATTTAATGTAACTGGAAAAAAACAGCCCATAATTAAATTGTCACCATACTCTATCTAAAGATTAAGCGCATTCAAATTTAAAATGTAGTTTCACTTGAGCAAAAACTTAGCCATAAAATACAACAATTTCCTTTTTTCTACAATAACCTAATGGCTGTTTTCTTGTGTGTGCATATAACTAGGGGAAGGTAAGGAATAAAAGCATAAAAGGACTAGCGATAAGGTAGGGGGGAATCAAAACTCAAAGAATCTAGACCCACATATATTTCAGTATGCAGAACAGTGTTATGAGGACCCTAAAATATTGGTCAAGAGTATTGGCCAGGAATATTAAGCTTTTCGCAAAACTGTGCACTCAGTGCAGAAATGGTTATGTGAATATCTGCTATTGGTACAGAAAACTTTTGTGCCGGAAGATTTTAAGGTGTTATTGTGAACACTTACCCTGTGTGGTACTCCAGTCTAAGCCACCCACAAAGAGCTTCCTAAAAAAATCAAATACATTGTCTGTTGAGTGCAGAGTAGAAGTGCAAACATTCAATAAATACTCTTTGTGGTCAACGCTGCATCCACACATGGACCACACAGAGACTGCTGCATCTGTTAAACCTGCACACAAATTAGCTTTTAGATTACAGCATATTCTAGCACAGCAACATACAAGTTTAAAATTCACCATTTACCACACCTTATGTTCTACTCATTTTTATTTGTATCTTCAACAACGTGAGTATTTGGACATTCACAGGCACTTTGGATATTTCAAGCACACTGCATCCTCCACCCAATATAATATCCATCACGAGATACAGACTTTACAGGCTAATTCAAAAGCAGAGATATCCAGTATACAGAGATATAACACTTCACATGGCATCATTATTGAAGTTTGTAAAGGCAATCGTTTTAGACTGCCCATGTGTTCGTACTATATATTTAAATAAATTGTCTTAGTGAAACTTCGGACAAGTTTTAATTCTCTATTTGAGAGTAAATGAATTTCACTCATTTGACTCAACTGTCACAGAGGTGGAATGGTACATAAAGGGTACGTTTTCTTGGATGATAAGTACAGAGAAAGTCAGGCATCTGAACTTTTAGACACTGTTTCCGTAGTTTACACTTATATTACGCACTATAATCATGACAAAATCGCTAGGTAACGGGGCGTTTTGATGCTTCAATTCAGTTACGGTTTGGGAAATTATAAAAGAAAATTGACTTCAGCACAACAGAAAATGCGGAAACGTGTCCATTCTTAAGACCAAGGTCAGTGCAATATGGTCACAGTGGAAAGGCACCCTTAGGAAATCATAGTAATGTCTAACAAGCTGGCAATCCATCCAGCTAACAGCAATAAACAAGTCGCTTGTAATGAATTGGCTGAAGTCAAACTTTAAGCTGATAGCGTGCGACGTTCCCTCATGTGCGATCCAGCTCCTCGTTTTAACGAAAACTAATTTGCCCTTTCCCTACCTAATGGTGACCGCATAAGGACAGCTTGTGTTGAGGTAGAACAATAAATGTCTTGTTTAAAAAAATCTTGCCACGTCTCCTGCGTGTAACACTGGTCATCGTTAGATGTAAGTGCGTTTACCGTTTACTATCAAACCATAGAACAGACTGATATTTGAAAAAATATCTCGACTTTAACATAAAAGGGTGTATCTATTTTTTAGAGTGCGTTTATCAGGTCTTCAATTCATGACAGCCAGCTAGCTGGATATCAAAAAACAAGCTTTCAATGCCAAGACTATCCGCCAGTCTGCTTGAACAGATAGCACTAACTCCTGTCATTATTCTAGCTAAAGTCGAGAAGCTAACGTTAGCTACCAAGTGCTTAACATCAACCCTGACTCTCTGCCCTTGTATTAGCGCATGTGTACCTGGTAAGAAATCTTGCTAAATCGTTTCATTATTTGTTCATTTTACCGTGCGCAAACATGCTGTCACAACTGTCACTGTGTTTTTAAACGAAGCAAATGTGAAACCGACGCTGTTCGTTACAATGTAACGTATGCTAGCAAACGTTAGCCAGCAACCAATGTCGTTAGAATTTGCACACTCTGATGTCTATCTAATGTTAGCTGATAGAAATAATGCGATTGCTAGTTTCTCTCCGAGTATCGCTAGCTGTCCATCTCGAGTCTCTGGTTATCACTGGGTTCCATGTAGGTAGCTAGCTAACACCATCGGTAAAACCTCTTTCCAGCTAAACGCTTCCTGGCAACATTAAATTACCAGACAACCCCAACATCCGAACTAGCTACATAGTTCGCTGGCTAGCTAGCTAAATTGATTAGTTTGAGTTTGCTTATGTTTAAAAAGTTATCTATCAAGCTAATTCTGAAGTTGGAAAGTTAAACTAGCCGGTAAACAATCAAGACAATTGATGAATGCCATTCAGTTAACTTTAGTTTAACCAACCATTATACTAGCTAGTTACCTCATACAAACACTTTCGCTTGTTAGCTTTCGATATTCTGCTTTCCTGTGTGTCTCCCTCAGCTAGCTAAGTTAGATGGCTGGCTAGCTAACAATAATGAGTAGGTAACGTCAAGTTACTTTCAAGTTTAGCACATTGACAGTTCCATACCATACTTCTAAATAACACAAATCACATATTTCTAACGTCGTGGAGGCTTAAAAACGACACACCATAATATTTAACACAACAAATATAACTCATAGCTAACGTTAGCTCGCTAAATACTGGACGCCCCTTTTCCAAGCAATACCGAGGCTTCTACACGGGCCGGTACTTTAAGCTGCATTAACAGCTAGCAACTTGTACAACTAGCAACTACTCTTTTAGTTCCAATTCTTTCGTGGAATATCACTTCTTACCCGATTTCGTCTCCGGCTAAGTTGCTATTCATTTCCGCGGCTGGTGTTCTGTGGACTGTGATGTGTGTAGCTACCGGTCTGCTGGTGGTATTGCCTCTGCAACTAGCCACCCCGGGAAGGTCACTCCGCTCCAGGTTCAAACTGAATCTGCGCAACAACGACGCGATTGCCACGGGGTCCCCCTGCAGGGGGTAAAACGTCACCAAAACGAACCGTTGGCTTGTGGGATATGTATTCAAAGTTTGCTATCCTTTAAAATGGATAGTTCACTTTCAGTTTTAAAAAAAAGAACTTCCAGCGGCTGTAAGCACTAACAGTTTTACTTTATTGAATTTATTAACGATTAGAAACATAAATATCAGTTTTTATATTGTGCTACTTTTTTTGCTTGAGCACAGCAGGCTAGATTTGCGTTCTGTACACCACAGGAAATAGTTTTAACGAAAAATAATATTTTCCTTATTTTTTTAATAATGTCCGGTGGGGGGAAAACAGCATAGACCAGTGAATATGGTTATGCTGGTGGCCAGCATGCTGGAATCAGCTGGCCTAGCGCAAATAAGTCTACCAACATGACCATCACATTACCAGCTTGACCAGGGCTGCCCAATCGTGTTCTTGGAGATCTACTGTAGGTTTTCATTCCAACACCAATCCGTCTATGAGAGTGAAAATGGACATTACAGCATTCGAGTCCATACCAAAAAAACAACAACAAAACATTCTTCCAATCTATAACATGATAGAATATTTGTGACTCAAAAAATAACAGCCTGTTGGGTGCCTCACCCTACTAAAACCTGAGTTTCTGTGTGTGATGAGCCTCATAATCTGATAGCAAATTCTGACCTTGCCACATTATACTGTGATTTGGAGCTCTTCCTGGCCTAGGACAGTCTTCACTGCACACCAGTGACTCCTTCGTTCCATCGGGGAATTGCAGGATGAAAGCTGCACATGAAGTGTATTACTCTGATGCAATGACTGTGCTGCACAGCTAGTGGACTATGGAGTGAAAATGAGTGACAACAGTTAATGGTAAAAAAAGAAAGAAAGCAAATCATCCTTCAAATGTCAAAAGTCAGTTTGTTGCAGCAGTGTAGCTGGCAAGTGCACAACAGAGATTAAGGTTTCGCCAGCGGAATACATTGCCCAGGGAACTATCAGCAATAAGAAATTCGGAATACATTATTTTATTTCTTTTATAAAAGTCATTTCGATAGGCCACATCAGAAGCTTAATATAATTAAAACTGACTTTGAATTTATTAGCATCCTTGCATTATTATTATTATTATTATTATTATTATTATTATTATTATTATTCACGAAGTCAAGAATGCAAAATCGTTAAAAAAGAAAGAAAACACGCGCTGGACTATGTTCATCCCAGCTGACTTACAAATCAGTGTCCCGCCAGGACGCCACTGAATTTGACTTATCAACTTTCGTAGGCTACTCCAACAGAATCTTGCAAGATCAGCAGTCCTGCCCACATATAAATTGCTGCGGCCTTTCTGTTCCGCCTCTTGCCTCCAAAACACATCGCCTACTTAGACGTCTCGGTGCCCTCGTGCTTTCGTTGGCTGTCAGTTACAAAAAAGTAGCTCGGTTTATTTGTTTAGCGTTTACAATGACTACAGCACAACCTATATTTTCCAAGGGGGAAAACTGCAAGCCGGTATGGACCGACGCGAACGCTCAATACGACGACACCGACACCCACCTCGAGATTATGGGGAAACCGGTGATGGAGCGCTGGGAGACACCGTACATGCACGAGCTTGCCACAGTTGCAGCTTCCAAAGGTCTGTCAAATTATTTTTTAAAAATAAATGATTACTAATTGTATTGACAAAGTTCAGAGTCAACACAGAGCTACCGTACTAGCAAAATGTGCGTTTAGTGCATTTACATTCAACAGGCAATGCCATTATTCGACTACTGTAGTTAAATGACCACATAACATTGAAAAATGTATTAAACATTCACGTTGTTTTGTCTTCTTGTCTCTGTTCAATGTAAACATAATACATTTGAGAACGACGATTCATTCTTGCCAATTAACTTTAAAGTTAAAGCAGTGCTGCTAGTAACGTGCCTTTATAATTTGTGCATAATCTGTGTTTCAAATGTGAAGATTACATTCTTTATTCTTTTAATCTTGACAACCCGTGTGATCATGACAGCTACCTTTTGAATAAAACGTCCGTGTTCCATGCAAACTTGGGCTATGTGAGGACAAGGGGTGGAGTTATGCCGTCACTCATGCAATCGTTAACTCCTCAAGTACAACAGCCTAAGGATCTAAAAGGATTGTAGCCTACATAGTGTACACGAACACTTTAATATTTATTCGTTGTAACAGCAAAATCAGCATACCCGTGGGTTTCTTGTTTAGAAAGATACATTGGAGTGGAAATTGTACAGTAAATTATTGTTCTATGAAAGAGTGATATCTTTGATAGATTTCAGTCCTGTGCAGTGTGACTTCTGCAAGCTTTAGGCTATAGTTTGACAGTTGGCAGCAACAGGAGGCAGTAGAAATCCAGGCATTCCCATATGTTCAGTACTGCCAGCTTGTGCTATTTTTACACCACTCTGAAAGACTGGAACTCAATGGAGTAGTTTATCACATGCCACAACCTGCTTCATTCTCACACGCTTTTCAAGTTAGATTTAACTTGCTACTTGTATTAGGGTTGACCTTTCATGTTTTTCACAATGTTACGCGTATCAACTCAAGAATGCTGCATTAAAATAGACTGAGAAAGTACAATAAACTGCATGAGACATGCAGTACTTTTGGCAAGCAAATTCAGAGAATAAGGAAAACCAGAAAAACTCCTGCTGTCTGTTACAGGGGGCCGGGTTCTTGAGATAGGGTTTGGAATGGCTATCGCTGCGACCAAGATTGAGTCTTATCCTATTGAGGAGCACTGGATAATCGAGTGCAATGACGGCGTTTTCCAGAGGCTGCAAGAATGGGCCAGGATACAGCCACACAAAGTGAGCATTTTGAGACTTGTCGCCACTCATATTTGTTTGGGGTTTCACAATGATAATCCTTTTGACATTTGACAAGAAAAAAATGGTCTGACTTCTTAAATAATTTTCCTTTTGTAGATAGTTCCTCTTAAAGGCTTATGGGAAGAGGTTGTGCCAACACTGCCTGATGGACACTTTGATGGTAAGGCTTCTAAAGCAATCCCATTTGCAATACTATGAACTACCCATTTTTGAAGAATGTTACCTTGATGACAGTGTTTAATGCTTTGAAGAGTATTCTGCCTCAGAATATCATTTTAAAAACCTGTATGTTGATCTACGGCTGTCTTTCTGTAGGTATTCTGTACGATACCTACCCTCTGTCGGAAGACAGTTGGCACACACATCAGTTCAACTTCATCAAGGTAATTCTTTAAACACAATTGTACAACATTCCGATAAATACATGCCTTAATTTTAAAAACCACAAAGTGTAATTTTTTGAGTGTGACTTTTGACACTGAGGACTACAGATTTTGTCATACAAAAGGCCAAGCTTGACACAAGATATAGAAGTTATATATAAGATATAAGTACTGTATTTAAAGGTACTGTACTCTGAGTCAGATGACCAAGGAGAATATTGGGGGAATTAAAGGACAGGAGTGGCATATCCCATATTTGTATGTGATGCGTACCTATTTGGATATCTTTTGATGTTCTTGGTTTTGTTCATTGGCAGAATATATGAATCCAATACAGAACCATGCCTCATCAGCAAGCATAGGATAGTGTCTTATCGCTTTGGGGATTTGTACCAGGAAACACGACCACATGGAGTTTCAGCAGTATTATGTGCATGGAAACAGGGTGGCGTACATTTTTTGTTTCACCACACTGACCTTCAACACATCTTGTTTTATTTTAACTAAATTTGAAGTCATTCCAGCAGTGCAAGCCACCAGAGGTGGAAACTCCAGGGGTGTTTCTTCCATCCATGAACTCAGCCAGCTAATTTCATGATTTAGTTCTACCTCGTGGCTGAATAGTTGTGCTCATTAGTGAATACAGGTGATTAGAACAAAATACTGGGGAGGAATTTTACTTTCTGAACCTGGATTTTCCACCTCTACACATAACCCTGATGGAGATTCACAGTTCTCCAACGAGCAGATTTATTAAGAGCTGTACCTGATGCAACTTTTTTAGGCTCATGCCAACAGGCTACTGAAACCCAATGGAGTTCTGACCTACTGCAACTTGACATCTTGGGGAGAGTTACTGAAGACTAAATATGATAACATTGAGACCATGTTTCAGGTAAGTCTTCCACATTCCATTATGCTCACCAGTACCAAATACATCAACACTCCATCCATTTATTTGTCCGCAGTACAGTCCCATCTTCAATCAGTCCTGACTGTGAAATCATTTTCTTTTCTCTCGATGGGACCACAGAAAATTATCACTTTTGTAATGTAATTTTTGCTTTTTATGAAACATGAATTCACAGTTTTTCTACAGTGACCAACACTGGGCTGCACCAAATGTCATATACCAGGATTTTGTCTTTCTATTCCAGGAGACTCAGGTGCCTCATCTCATTGAGGCTGGCTTCAAGAAGGAGAAGGTTAGCACCACCTTACTGGACATCATTCCCCCATCTGAGTGTAAATACTATGCCTTCCACAAGATGATTACGCCCACAATCGTAAAGGCATGAGGATGAAGAGACAATGTTGCCTTACATTTATAACTATCCGATATAGCTGCCTTTTCCATCTACCACCTTCCATAACTGCTAGCTTGTGCCTGTGCCACCAAAGTGTCAGTACCACAATTAGCTGTACTGACTTTGTATTATCCTGAATCTCACGATGCACCAAGTGATCCTTTTGCTGAACAAAAGAGTCTTAATAAGCATCTTTTACAAAACTTGAGCATAAACAAGTGGCTGTTCTTCCTAGTCTAATTGTTGAAAGTGGTACTGCATTTCTTGGTACTTTACACTACTATTGTGGATGTTACACTGTAATAAATGACAAATAAATTACTTATATCAATCTTGTTGTTTTTCTTTACACAATATACTTGTGACTTGCCAATGTTTAATCACTTAAATAAATTCTTCAGAACAATTGCAGACAGTTATTATACGTGAAAGGAAGATTATGTAAATCCTGTCCTTATAAATATATGTAATTTCCATTGTATCATTAACAGAAAACATATAGGACATGTGAATATGAGCAAAGGTCCAGCTAGATAATGGTGATTGATTGATTTTGTACTAGCTAATCACCTATCAGAAATGATTGACCAAGACAATATTTTTCAGTTGTTCCTGCTTATCATACTTATCACACTGAAAACCATGTGATAATTTTCCTCAAGCTGAAAGAATCTTTTGAGTACAAAATTCACCAAGGAAAAAAGTTGATGTGGTCAGCAAGTTGAAGTAGAGATAAAAAATAAGATAATAAAATAAAATAAATGTTATAAATTGAATATTTTTTTATACATCATTGCTATGCACATGCCAATCCCCTTTGTCCAGTTTACCTGTTGACTCTGAAGAAGATGAGAAGTCAAAACATCAATCTTATTTAAATAAACATGCTTTATTTTGTGTGCTCCAGTGTCTACATTCAGTAGTCTCTCTGCAGAGCCTGGGTATATATTTTTTCATCAGCAAGTTGTTATAAAATGGCCATTTAAACCTAGTGACCCAAGGACTGAAAACAATAATAGTGTGTGTATATTCTTTCCTACAGAGTGTGCTGTACTCACAGTTTACGTCACTGGACGAAAAATAAAACCCACAAATCCATCACCAAATAGATACTGTTTAATGTCAAAATTGCTTGAGTATTGAGGTCCAAGATTGGTCCAAGATAATGCACTGACAAGCAAATGCATCAATTCCAGTGCATAGACACTGAGTGTAAGCTCTGAACTGTTTCATATTAATCTCAGTTGAATGGAAAATAGGTGTCGTTTTCAAAAAGAAAAAGTGGGATAAGAACAATAAATTGGATTTTTTCTACATCTGTAGTCTTTTTAAATAAATTATGGAAGAGAGCAACATGATACAAACATCAGAGCTGGCATGGCTTGACAGTGTGTTTGCAAGCTGACATGAATACGCTGCCAACCATTAAAACAGCAGCTGCATAACAAAAATAGAAGCAGCTGTTGAATCAAACTGACACCAGAAAACTGCTGTTACTTTTACTTTAAAAGTTATTTCAGTGAAAGGCTTTTGGCAAAAGACAGCAAATTAACATGTGTGACAACTGTTTCAATCCAATCTCAGCTTTTAATTGGCAGTGGTTGAGGCTACCTTGGCTAACACAGCTGCTGAAAACAGTATATGGGTTCCAGCAGAGGGCAGACACACTACATTGAAGCCAAAGCCATACATGTACACTTGATACAGTGTGATTTGGAGAAATCATTAACTAATAATCATATATGCACATACTAGTTTGGAACAAACAGGCCAATATGACTATAGTGCATCATCTACACAAACCATACTTATTAATAAAACATGCATTGGACAGAGTTCTAAATATTAGAATTATATTTCAATTATAATATATATTATGTGCAATAAATAATATGCAGCTAGAAACAAGACATTCTTTCAAAAAACAAGAATTATTTAATTACTGGTCATTTCAAGACATCCACTTTTATTGGTACTTGTCATTTGGCCATACAAGCTGTAATAAAGAACTACATTATAAATGCAACATAATAAATAATACTGTATTTCAAAGTAATACAATTTCAAACGGATAAGTGATATATCCACATTCTGGGGATATTGCTATAACATCTATATTATAATGCTATTTCAAATACATTGCTATAATATCTATATTATAATGCTATTTCAGATCAATAAAGTATTATAAATAGTATAATTTCAGCAAATCATTTCTGACATAGTATTTCCACTCTGTGTAAACATGGCTGATGCTGTAATAAATATTTTAAAAACTGAGACTTAAGACTTAACAGTACATTGAAACTGAAATCACGTAATATATAGGCTCTGGAATCTGTTCATATACCTGAATAAAAACACAATAAAAAAGATGCTAGACAGCTGGATAGTCTATGAAATTCCCATCAAACACTAATATTAGATAACCATTAATTTTACATAGAGCAGCTTCATCATGATCTACCCCAGTCATATGGAGATCTAAATGTGCCAAAATTAAATAAATTATGAAATAAATAAATGTGGAATTATATAAATAAATATATAAATAAATAAATTGGTAAATAATTAAATAAATACTTAATTTTAGCTTATGACTGTTCTTTTCACAAGAAAGTTATATTTTATTTCATAATAACATGTTGTATTTCCGATTGGCTTTTTAGAGTGATCACTCCCTGTTCACTCTCTGCTCGTGTTGATTGATAGGAGGACTTACCATTTTGAAAAGTGTCATTATAAAATGAAAAAGGGCGTTCGGAAATAAAAATGCCATTCGGGAATAATTCATTCAGAAAAGTATTATTGTTATTATATTATATGTTATTATGAAATGACATAATATTTCATATTATGAAATAACTCAGAATTTTGCCCATCTAATCATGTCAATTGGTATTTTTCAACTTAAGTCATTCATTCATGATAATAATTATTAAATCACCTTGTGCATCTGTTCAACATTGTTCCTTATGTGTTGTTGCAATTAAAAATTCATCACACTTATCACAAAAAATATGGGTGTTAACCATGAGAAAGAGGTCAAATTCCAACTGCGAATCTAGCTACATAAGCATGTGGTACAGTGTTAAACCTCAGTATCACTTATTTTCCTGTGACCCTAAGCCCTATTTGAAAAGAGAAGCATTATTTTCTAGAAAAGATGTACTGTTAAATAAAAGAAATTTTTTTTGGCATCCAGCATGGCATAAATTCACACATATAGAGGACAGGATTGTTATGGCACACTGTTAGTCGACCTTGTCCAAGCCAAAAAGGATACATGTGGTGATCAAAGTTTTACCACCTCATAATAGGCACCAGTAGTTTTTGCAGAACTGATGTGTTTTAATTAATTACTCTTTGTTAGCACATTCTGTATATGTAGGGATATTTTATCAGGCTTGCAATGTTATTTCTTTACACATTATTCGTTTGGAATCTTACTACAATAATTCAGATAATGTCCTTTCCTCAAGGGCGCAATGCAATTCCCAGCTGTAGCAAACCTTCAAAGTTCAGCTCCAGTGTGTTTTAGCTATTAGACTATTACTACTCTGACTCATGCTACTGAGCACAAGCGATACCTTTCAAATGGCAGGGGACAAATTGTCCAGGGTCCCAGCAACAATTATGTGATCAGCATGGTTCGGGCTGACTGTGAACACCAAATCGAGGCAATCCGCGTGGGAGTGCACTGCTCTCGTGTGCATTAGCTGCTCCACAACAGAACACCCCAGGCTGAATGATGTCAGCCGTGGGGAGTTCTGTTGGAATTTTAAACAATGATTGCTTAAGCAGGCTTTGATACATGACCACTGCCCATATACTGGGAAATTACATTGTTCAATTGTGAAAGAAAAGGATGCCTGCAAAACAATGCTCGCTAATTCAGCTATTAAAGGCCTTGGTACAGAGACCTTATCCTATCTACCCAGTTCAACAGACCAGAGCAGTGATGGAGTAGTCCCTCTTAATGAATGGCAATGCAAATGTTTTGACAGCCACAACAGGGCATTTCTCTCTATGAGAGCCAACGGAAGCATCTGTATTACAGCTTTCAAATTAACATGAATTTAAATTAACTCTGCCAATTGACAAAGAGGCAAAGAGGACTGGCCCTGGGTGAACATAGCAGTTACAATGATAAATGTACATTCTAAAAAACATTATTTGGAAATATGGAGAAGCATATTGCAGAGTATGAAAACGTTGATGGGGTAGTATATATAATTTACCTCTGTAAATTTAGGCCTATATTTGCAGTTTCCTAATGCTGCAACCGCAGGGATTTAAATATACCATCAGTCAAAATGAACAGTAGTCTAATCTTGCAACTCGTGTCATAACAATACCACTGTTCAAGCATATTCCTCAAACAGCACAGCTGTAATGAAGAAGTATAATGGCCTAGTTCGTAGCCTATACGAGGCTAGGCTACTACCTGCAACAATAAGACCAAGAACTAAAAAGGCAACAAAATCAAGGGTAGGCCTCTGCAACTTTGAGAACGTCTTCACTAATAGCTACATTGTACGGATTCCATGTAAGAAAACTCTTCGTTTTTTTTTTTTTTTTGTGGAATTGCTTATTTAATAATTATAACATTTTTCTCTGTACATCGCATTGATAGGATTCGGCTAGGGACAATCGCAAGGGTTCTCATGTAAGTAGGCTATGTATATAGGCTATTTAAGTAAATATTACCCAATTACGTTTTTATTTTTATGCTCGAGTTGTTCTAAAATATTTACTCGTTCTTCCGGCCAGTTGTGGTTACTGGAGTTAAGCACGCGGTTGTTTTTGAATGTTCTCCCAGCCGTTATAGGAAACGGTTCCAGGATTTTGTGTGGTTACAGAAACTAAACAGTTGACCTTATTTATTTAACCAACTAAAATAAAATATAACACCATTTCAGCCATTATGAAAATGGTTTGGTGTCTGTGTGCCCTGTGGGCAACCATTTGTCTCGGAGACAACATCTACACTAACAGCTGGGCAATTCATTTGAGCGGCACGCCTTTACACATTGAGAGGATCACAAGGAAATATGGGTTCATCAATTTAGGGAAGGTAACACTTCAGCTAAAAACTATAACTTACAATGAAATAGCAAATTAGCCAAACTCCCATATTAGCTAATTAGGCTAAATAGTTTAGCTTTTTACGCCTTATTAATCGCAGGAATTCATTTTAACTTAGATATTTGCGGACGGAAACTACTACCATATGAAGCATAGATCAGTAGCGGAGCAGTCGTTCCAGGCTCATCATTCACACAACCTACGAATGAAAAGAGATCCTAAGGTAAACAATGCTAACATTTTCCTTTGTTTTGGTGGTTTGATTTCGAAGACGTAATCGTTAGCATACACGGAGTAAGCAAATCTTCACTACGCTGACGTAATTATTTTGTTCCCGATTTAAGGTATTTTGGTTCGCCCAACAGTCAGCGAAGCCTCGAAAGAGACGTCATCCTACGCCACTCAACGATCCACTCTTTAACGAGCAGTGGTTTCTGGTAGCCTATTTGATTTCCCTACCATGATTGTACTCGCGTTGTCAAATGCCTTGTTACACAGTTGCCTTTGACGCTTTATTCTTCCTAGAGTGATGCATTTAGTCAGAATGTGGTGGCAGCCTGGATAAGGGGCTGTACAGGGAAAGGCGTTGTGGTCTCCGTATTAGATGATGGCATTGAGAAGAGCCACCCTGACCTTTCTGAAAATTATGTGAGTGGTTCTGAGAAACATTTAATTCATTTGTTATAAGATGGTTTTGAACAGCAGTTGACCCTAAAACAGAACATAACTTGTGTCTTCATGTCTTCTAAGGACCCAAAGGCCAGCTATGATATGAATGATAATGATGCCAACCCGGAACCTCCATACTCACAGATCAGTCAAAATAGGTATAGCAAAATTGACACATATAAATACATCGAAATTACAATTCTTACAATGATAAGAATGCATATATAGAGATACTTTTGCAATTAGAGTGGAATAGAATAACTTTTTCCAAGGGGGCTTCAGGAATGAATAACAACAGCAAACAAATATTTGTTTAATAATCTGTAATGTTTCTATATCCTACATCACACAGGCATGGAACACGCTGTGCTGGGGTAATTGCAGCTGTGGCAAACAACACAGTGTGCGGTGTCGGGGTAGCATTCAATGCCAGGATTGGCGGCAAGTGCTGACTTCAAATTTCAAGAGCATTTCCATAAAATAATTATTTTGTCACTTATGGTTAATTTCTCTGTGTGTGATTCTGCATTTTTGTACCCTTGTGCCTAGGTATTCGGATGCTAGATGGCTATGTCACTGACTTACTGGAGGCTAAGTCACTTACCTTCAATCAGCAACACATCAACATCTACAGTGCCAGTTGGGGGCCCAAGGATGATGGCAAGACTGTGGATGGGCCTGGAATACTGGCCTCTGAAGCATTCATCAGAGGCATAAGCAGTGTATGATATAATAGAAATCAAATTATTCAGCTATATCATTGAGTTCATTATGGCTCCTGAACTTAAAACAACTGTATTCTGATTATTGACAAAGAAATTGCAGGAGGGCTTGGAATATAGAGGTTGCTCAGGTGTAGATTATTGCAAATCATAACTTTTTATAGCTGAAGGGTTAGGAGCATGTTGTTTATATCCATACATTTGTCCAGTAACTAAAAATGATGTGGTGATTAAATCTGATTCTGCAGGGTCGAGGTGGCTTGGGTTCCATTTACGTGTGGGCCTCTGGGAATGGTGGTACCAACTTGGATAACTGCAATTGTGATGGCTATTCCAGCAGTATATATACACTATCCATTGGCAGTGCCACAGAGAAAGGAACTGTGCCCTATTACAGTGAGCCCTGCCCTGCCATTATAACGACAACTTACAGTGGAGGAAGCTGGCATCACCGCAAAATTGTAAGACCCTCCATAAGACCCAAGTACATATGCCGTACATTATTTGGCGTGCAGTTTGTGCATTCGTGTGTTTCTCCATTATGACTTATTTCACAAGCAGTTGCTGAGGTAAACAACAGAATGTAACTATCCTTCGAACCTGGTCCTCCCATTTCCCAGGTCACCACAGACGTACGGCACTCTTGCACTTCTGATTATACAGGAACCTCTGCGTCTGCTCCTCTGGCTGCTGGGATCCTTGCACTGGCATTGGAGGCAAAGTAACAACTTCTCTGTAATTATAAGAGCACAGTAACCACTTTGTTTTTGTTTTATAAAAAAAAAGAAAAGATTTGGCTTACCAATGAAAGCTGAAAGGACTGAAATACACTGGCCATTTCCTCAGCCCTGCACTGACTTGGCGTGATGTGCAGCACATCACAGTGCGGGCATCTAGACCAGCTGGCCTTAGAACAAAAGACTGGCACACCAATGGGGTGGGAAGACCTGGTGAGTTTAGGGTCAGGGAAGGATAGCATATACTTAGTTTTTCTTTGGTTCAATAACATTCTTCTGTCTTGTGTGCTGTATCAGTTAGCCATTACTATGGGTATGGGCTGCTGGATGCTGCAAGGCTGGTTGATCTGGCCAGAAAATGGGATCCAGTGCAACCACAGAGGAAGTGCCTCACTGATGTCATCACCAGCCCCCAGTAAAGAAAATACTTTCATTCTTTATTTTTATAAGGGGAGGTTGATCATTTTCTTCATATGGTGCCCCAAAAAATGGTATTGTGTATGAAAAGCCATTAAGAAAATGTGCATATTGGTTGATAATGATTCTAGCAGTTTATTGCTGTTATAAATATTTCCAAATTAAATTGGGTCTTCAGCTTATGAATGTGAATTCCATAATGATCTTATTTGATCTGCTGCCCTGAAGCATCTGGCTTGCCGTCTGTCTTGTAGTGAGCTTCGTGGGAAGCTGATACTAAAGTGGAATGAGACAGCCTGTCTGAGGACCAAAAACTGGATTCACTCTCTGGAACACATCCAGGCACGACTCACACTGGCCTACACTAAGCGAGGAGCCCTGTCACTTACCCTCACCAGTCCCCTGGGAACCCGCTCCGTGCTGGTCACTGTCAGGCAAGACATAAGCACCAGTACTACCGTAAATTTAATGCCCACAAAGCGGTTCCACAAATTTGCCTTTTAATATAAAATAAACAGTAAAGATTGGCACTATATGTGATCTCATTAAAAAAAAAAAAAATGAACAGATGCAATTTGTGAAATGTACGTCTAATATAAAGGCATGTAGATGTATGTGAAGATTCCTTTTGTTTCATGGAAGGCCAGTCATCCTTTTAAGCATTGTAGTGTGATGGTTCTCAATAAAAGTTGGGACCATCGAACAAGACACCCAACCAGCTCATTACATGTATCATGGCTTATTAAACTATATTTCACCAATTTGTGTAGTGTAACTGCAAACTTGTATAGGATCAGAGATGGGGGAAATAGAATAGCTATGTCCTTTCCACTGTCTTGGCTTTTTCAGGCCTTTAGATGCATCTGCAAAGGGATATAATGACTGGGTCTTCATGAGCACACACAGCTGGGATGAGGACCCTCGTGGCCTATGGACTTTCCAAATAGAAAATAAGGGAGATCCATCCAATAGAGGTAAATTTTGCCCCAAAAACAAAGATGCCTTGTATTCCCAGTGAAAGGATAAACACAGCCTTCGTCTTTGAGTAGAGAAAACCAAGAAGTCAAATCTAGCTAATCATGAGCTATGTGTGGATAATCCTGGACAGGCAATGTAAAAAGAATCCCGACGTCGTCATAGCAGTCACGGTTTTATCTGCACATGGAAAGTAATTTACTCGCAGAACTTTCCATATTTCCCCAGGATTCTTGACCCATTTCCAAGTAGTGCTGTATGGGACGGAGGAACGTGTGATAGAAAGGCAGATGGAGGGAGCAGTGGTTAAGCCATGTGAAATTATAAGCTCTGATGGGGGCTGTAAAGGTACATGCCGTCATACCTTACAGTACACCATGGAACTGTACCTGGGGGGATGAATAAATTATAGTAGAACCGCAGAAATGTGGACATCTACGGTATGGAGGAAGTGAAATAACTTTGAAGGTCACATAAAAATACACAATTTTTAAGCATTTGTATTGCTTTCAGATTGGAATAGATACATTACTTTCACAACTAGCCTGCTATCATTTTGTAGTTTAAGTTTATAAACTAAAAATCAAACCAGCAGTAATTGGGAACCCATTTAGAACATTAATGAAGATTAATCACCTTTCTAATGACATTCCTCCTTTTCTGTCCTGAATCTATTTGTCTCCCATTGATAAAGAAAAATACATTGTAGCACAGCAAAAAATTTAATGCACTTATTTTTGTGTAGCAAGTAAATCTTTTGTAAAATAGCATGAAATAAGGAATGTGCAATTTAGCATGTATATATACAAATTATAATGATTTTGTTTTATGAAAGTGTTTCATGAAAGCATTAGCTATTTTTAAGGAACAGTGTTGGGCACTAGCTCACAATCTAATAAAACAGATTTGTACAATTAATGAAAATGAGGCTGATAAACAAGTCCTGCAAGTGTGAAACAAACCCCCAATAAATAATAACAAAGTTGTTTTGGTGGAATAAATGTTTTATCACAATATCTAACATTGCAATTTATTACAATACATGTAACAAAAATAAGAGCATAATTCTTCCTTTTCATTGTTTCTCTTTTTTATACTCAAGAGTGTGCCTATCCCCTGTACATGTTTGAGACCATCTGCTCGGCATCCTGTCCCCCTCATTACTATGAGTCGGGTAGCAACAGCACCAAGTCTGATCGGAGGTGCCTACTGTGCCATCATACCTGCCAGACTTGCTTTGGTGAGGGGAAGAACAGCTGTCTGGACTGTCCACCCTATTCCACTTTTGACCCTTTCCTGGGTACCTGTAGCTTCTCTTTCTACCCACGGAGCCATTGGCGCAAGGCAACAGATGGGACGAAGCAGGCAGCAGCGGTACTTGGCATTCTCCTGGCAGGCCCACTGCTGATCCTGTGCCTGGTGTGGGCCTCTACGTGGATGGCGAGCACGCTCATCATACCCTACATTGCAGCTAGGACCCAGGCGCACAATGGCACGGACCCCAGTCAGGCTGACGGAGTGGAGATGGCGACCGTCAACATGTTCAGAGATGATCAGTAACATTCGGGATAACTCCAGGGAAATTTGACAACTTTCAAAATAAAGCTTTCTCAAGACACAAGATTGTTGCTTTTTCTTTGGTTGCTGAGAGGTCCTTAGTAGAAATGTGGTCTGTTACAAATATAAAAATAAGAAATAAGCAAACATTTGTGAAAAAAAGCTTTATCTCTAGACTCTAGAATTTCATTCATCAGCTTATTTTCATGTAAAAATAAATTTTGTTTTAAAAACATATTCAGATGATTTTTTCTCCAATATTCTGAGATAAATTGACACAAACAGTATTTATTCCTATGCTGAAGTATAATTTATGCCAAAGAACCTTACATTAATACTGTTGCTAGCTGTGCTTGTGTGAACACAAATGTTCACACACTTGATTATAATTCAAACTTAAAAAGTAAAGAAAAATCTTTCTTGGGGAGGTCAAGTCTGGAATATTCTACACAAACGTCTGTACTCTATAAAAAACAAAATGCCACTTAGGGTTTACTAGCTTGGAGGTTAGTGGTAATGGTATTTTATGCAGCTGTGCAAAACTTCAGACCACAGGAATGGAATATTTCTGGTACAAGGAGAGTTTCCAGGGGACTGAGCTCAACAATATCCTCTGCCTTTCTGTGTGTCCAAGCAGTCTGTGGGCAACAAATGATCTGCTGCATCTCTCAGCCCTGTGGCCATCTCTGAAGGCCCAGGAGAGGGGGTGGTCAGAGCAAAGTTTATCTCGTCAGCTCCAGGGAAGAGCTTACTGAAGCCAAGATCAAACAGACAGAAGAGGTTGAAAGCCACCATGGCCAGGAGTGGAAAAACCGTGAGCCCTGAGCCAAACCCACGCCAGGAGCTGCAGAGATGGAGTGAGAGCCAATACACAAGCCTGAGAGAGAGAGAGAGAAAGGGAGGGAGGGAGGGAGAAAGAAGAGGATTCAGACTTGTTTTCAAACTGAACTACACAAAAAAATATTTAGACAAAGAGGATACAACAGTCCTACTCCCAGCTCTTACCTCCCTCCCATAAAGACTCCAGCCAAGATGGGCACTGCTTTCAGCTGGTCTTGAGCCAGAAAGGAAGCCATAACAACAAGGTTGAGAGTATAGAGGGACAGCTGTTCCAAGGACGCAGTAACGAATAGCTGCTGAAGGGTAGAACCTCTGGGTGATGCTTGCACAGGCTCCAGGGATGCAGTGCAGAAACGGGACACAACGGTGGTCAGCATGGCTAGGAAGAATAAAGAGTATTCATTGCCTCTGGTGATATGTACACTGTTCAGCCAGATATAAACCTGCTTTTCAAAATATAAAATTCATGCACAATGTTGCCTTAGAGGTAGCTGGAGACTTTACTGGCTGTATATCTGCACAGTATAGTATAGTAGTAATAAATAGTGAGGTATGAAATATAAATTTGTCTAGATGCAACTATACAATCACCAACTTGTATATTAATTAGACTGAGTAGAAAATATATTATTTGTATTTCAATCATTTAAGTATTTGACACACTCAAGAAAACTACTATGCATGTCAGAGGGCCAAGTAGTTTCTTATGCAAAAGATGGTAAACATGTTATCCTTTTTGTGAGCCTCAACCTTTGTATTTATCTATGTGATTGTCTGTAAGTGCAACAGCTTTGAACTTGGTAACTAGGCAACAAGATGTCATCTGATCTTGTGCTGCTTTGATATCCAAACCTAATAAGCCCTACCTTCCTTCCACCTTCACCTCATTAAATTGTTTTGCATAAGCTGAGGAAATTACTTTTTATCTCTGAGCTCCCCATAAAACTCAGAATGCCCATGCCCGTAGGGACCTATTAAGGACTGGAACACCAGACACTAACAAACTCCAAACCCATGAACAATTTCAATCTATTTTGACATAGTCCAACTGTTGATTGCAAATGTTGTCCTGATAATCAATGTTTTTTTTCCTCCTGATCAACACACTGCTTTTGGTGTGGCCCCCTAATAATAATGACGATGTCTCTTAGTCTATTATAATATTTTAAAGATTAACATACCCAGCAAGATTGGCACTGCTGCCACAGCACAACACTGGAGTGTGAAAATGAGGCGGCTGACCAAGTCTGGACAGTGGGGGGCATCCAAGGGAACATAGAAGTAGAGTGCATACAGAATCCCTGGGAGACACAGCAAGGATGCCAGAGCTGAGCATAGAGCAGGAACACGGCCACTCATGCAGCACCTACAGCAACAGTGCCCACTGTTGGCTGCCTCTGGAACTGCGTCACACTCCCCTTCTTCCTGCGGGTCCCAAATGTTCATCTCAATACATTCTGGTAGGGTCCTTATCAGCGGGCGGCCTTCATCTACTGTTGAGTCCAGATTGGTGGACTCCAGGGGGTTCCACTGCTCCCCTTCTCTGCCATTTGGAACTTCACCCTGGAGCGCTGGTGGTGGGGTACGGGTGCAGTTTTCCATGGGAACCCCTCCTAGTGTGTCCACTAAAGGGATATCATTAGCAACAGCGTCCTCTGGCAATCCCTGCCGTTCAGTATTTTCCTGTTGTTGTTCTGTGAATTCACCACAGGATCGATTATTGTAGGGATGAGCTTCTGACCAGGAGAAAAAGCAAAAATAATCTCAGACATCTCCAAACGTTTCTAGGGGCACTGAAAATAGTCACATATTTTGGACCACACAAAATCATTATTTATCCATGTACAGCTATTTTGTGAAAATCTAACATTAAGTGAGGGTTACATTCAGTATCTGCCAAAGAACATGGTAACTTACGGTCAATATGGTCCCCTGTTGGCAAGGGCTCTAAGGAATGTTGAGAGCCAGGGACAGAGTGAGCGGGAGAGTGCAGCTCCTCAACAGATGATTCAGGGCTATCTGACACAGGAGCCAAGGAGATCTGTGTGTCCAGATCCAGGAATGGGGAGAAGGACAGACGGGCAGGGTCAATGTCCTGCAGCTGGTTGATTATATCACTGATAGACTCCTTCACACTGTCAAACTCCTTAACCTCATGATTGTTGACAGCCAGGTGCCCTGCTGATGTCATTGTCCCAAAACCTACAGCACAGAATAGTCATGAAAAATAAATCCACACATACAATAGTTGGTTCTCACACTTTCACAGCACTTTATGTCAAGATCAGACAGTGAATATATACAGGCTCTGATCAAAATAAATGTGTGAAGAGTATTACAAGGATGAAGTCGGTTAGCAACAATGAAATTCCAGTCCTTGAGGCAGTGAGTGTTAAGTGGTCTCCATCTTTTTGCAATAGAAAAGTTGGAACATTATGTGGCAGAAAGCCTGATTGCCTTCAGGCCAATCCAGGATAGACTCCCCATATACTGTACACCAACCCCAAATTCTTTTTCAAGACAATTTAAATTGCACAACGATATCAACCTTCAACTAAAGAGTTTCATGGACCAAAATATGGATATGAAATATACATTTGTCTAGATGAAACTTTGAATAATGAGTGAAATAAGCAAAGGCTTGGACTGATATTCAGCTTTGATTTATATGGCCTATTCCGTCAGCCATTGTTCAAATGATAGTTCCCGATGCGCCCTGTAGATTTGAGCATCTGGGAATTCGATTTGAGTTCGACTGCGGGCCCAGCGGCTGCTCCTCTGATTACATGACCGACAAGCAACTTGGAAGGTCCTTTAGTCTAAATCCAAACCCATCATAAGTAGGGCACATAGTCCAACCCACTGAGCTGCAACAGAGGGCGATGGAAAGCAGAGTTCACATGTGCTTTCATTTGCCAGCTAAAAATGAATGCAAGCCTTAATGTTTAAAATAGCTGTGTTGCCCTTGTTTTAATCATTTATCAAAGAAAATTGCACGGAATTGACACGATCATGTGATAGAATGATGATTAAACAAAACTACTTCGTATTGATCTAATATACATTGTGAACGCTCTGAATTTTAAAGAACTGATAATAATGGAAGGCTTATGTCCTAAATTAGTTGCATGTGTATGTGCAATGAATAGACATATTAAACAAGAGAACATTCACTTGATAGTATGCTTGCTTGCATCAAAGTAAACGGTTAATATTTGCACAAAATATACAAATAAGCACATGCACAATGAGTATAATTATATTTTGAAACGTCGTCGGGAAAATAGACGTTCTCCAAAAATAGAAGAGTAAATAACCTAAAATACATTTCCTAATCGTTCGGTCATTCCCATGCATTCATCAATAATCCGGAGAAAGTAAGGTAACATTTCAAAACAATTTAAAATTCATAACAGGGAAATGCTGGAACGAATCCCAACAATGCATACACCAAACGTTTTCTCCAAGTATGACCGTTAAAGGTTAAAAGAAAAGGATGCTAAAACGGAACTTACTGTAAACTTTTTTCGGGGAAGTCAAAAGCAAGGCGAGGATTATTCAGTGGGTTATTGGTATGTTCAGAATTATCACTTGAAACGTTGGGTCCAGCCAGACTTTTCTCTTATCTTTCGCTGACTTTTCCCCCTCAATACTCCAAACTTCTGAATCAAATTTCAAGGCAGACAAAATACTACACTTTAACACCCGCCCACATAGTTTTTTGGTGGCACGTCACTGGGAACATATGGAGCGAATAACTGCGTAGCGGATATACAGAGGGGGCGTTAGTATTTTTATGAGTAGTTCTTAAGGCATCCTTTTATTTCAAAATTGTCTGAGACGTCAAAACTCCAACACATTTTTTCAAATGCACATTATGCATAAAATGCTTTAAATCTGCGTAATACTAAAAACGCAACACAGAGAAAACGTGATTCATCCTAGTCGTGGGAGAGTTTTGGAGGGGTGGGTGGTAGCCTATATTAAGTTACCATTGTTTCAGTGAGTGCCATACTCCCGATAGCCCACACTCAGTAGCCACGGGCTATAAAACCCGACGCTATTCTTTGAACTGTCAAATACTTTTATTTTTTTGAGGACTTTAAAAAAAAATGATGGACCGTTTCCTTTATCAAACAAATCAAATGTGAATTTTGAAAATGCGTGTAAAATGTAAGTGAAGCACGCACTAGTTGAAAAAACAATCCTTCAGTATTAGTCAAGAGAACGACGTGCGTGCGATATGTGCCAGGGCTGCAGTATGTTTTCACTCTAAGAAGGTGCCCAGGGCAGGTGCCCAGTAGAGGGAATGATTTGTAAAGAATTTCAGAGGCTTTGAAGACAGCTAGAACAGAAGCGAAAACACACAATAGTCCTCTTTGTTTCCCAGCCATATGTGCGGGAAATAAAGGTTAGGAGAGAAGAGTAGTGTTTCACTACAGGGCTGGTAAAATCGTTGCTCTGAAGTTTTTATCCCGAGGATGTGTAGCTAAGAAGCGGACCTACAAAGGGCTTCCATATCAAATTTTACCATGCATATAACCGTTCCTAGTTAGCCTACCCATAATAATTTTAGTCAAAAATCGTTTCTTACTAGCACAAAAAAACATTATGTGCATGCCCATGATGCATTAACAGGACATAAAGTATTGTAATCAAAATGTTAAATGAACAATTACATAATTTCACACTGCTTAAATTTATTTTTCTAATTTAAACATAACAAAATTATGCAACCTTTTTTTCAGAGAGAAGAAAAAAACATGTTCAACAAAGAATTTTTTCCAACATATAACCTGCTTACCAGAGCAACAGGTCCCCAATTTAAAAGGCCAAGTTCAGAATCCTGCTTTGTAATGGTTGACAAAAGCAAGGGATTAAACGTGAAATCCACAAAGATCCAATGTGAAGGTTTGAATATACAAAACTAATCCACAGAATAACTAAACATTTTGGTATAGAATGAGTTAGTATAAATGCATCAGTATCCCAATACATCTGTCACTGTCAGCACCCTGTATGCAGATTACTCACCTTTCATTGTTATTTTGTCCTTACCTTTGACTTAGAATTAAATGCAAATGTTATCGACTTTTTCTTCACGAACTCAGTAGGTAAGGAGAGTTCGTTTTAGTGACAATGGACTTGTTAAACTGTGTTTGGGAAGACGAGAAATACATATTTGCATAATAATTTTAAGTCAGAGAAAGGATGGGTAGTGTAGATGTATAATCACTCGCCTACCACCGCAGAGACATGGGTTCAATCCCCGGCAGCGGTACTTCCGGCTTGGTCAGACGTTCCTACGAACACAATTGGCAGTGCTCGCGGGTGGGAAGGCGGTGAGGGTGTGAGTCCCGATCATTGCATTAGCGACTCCTACTGGTTGGTCGGGGCGCCTGTTCAGCAGGGAGGGGATCTGGGGGAGATAGCGTGAACCTTCACACGCATTATGCTCTCCCAGTGAAACTCCTCGCTGTCAGGTGAAAAGAAGCGGCTGGCGACTCCACATGCATCGGAGGCTGACATGTGGTAGTCTACACCCTCCCCAGACCGACAGAGGATAGCGCATTGACCAGGACTGTGATACACACGGGGAATTGGTATAACGACTAAATTGGGGAGAAAATGGTAACAACAACAACAAAAAAAGTCAGAGAAAGGATCAACATTGATTGAATCCAGGCCATTGTGTAGACATGCAAAATTCAATATGACAGACTTCTAATGTATAATCACATCATTAAATTTAATTAACTAATCAATCACAGTTCATTGGTACAATGACTCCCATACAGTCAATTTTATTTTAAAAGATTCATGGGATTACTTTCCTATTGGAAAAAAATAAGGGCATTGTTCATGGATTCTCAAATGCTACGTTGAAGGTAAACATTTATCCTTACATACAAGTCATTTAAATCATTTTGAAAACTATGTTCCCAAACCATTGAAAACAAATATCCAACATTCTAACAAAACAAGAAAGTGCAAATACTTTTAATGAACAACCATAAATGAGGAATAAAACAACGCATAACTTGTTGTTTAAGCAAATACATACAATGCATGCTGAGAGACAGTTGTTAAAGAGTCAAAACATTTTTAGCACTCTTCAAAAATGCAACCGCCTTACTTCAGCCATCCATTATCTATACCCACTTATTCCTGGTCAGGGTCGCGGGCGGTGCTAGAGCCTATCCCAGAATGCACTGGGCGAGAGGCAGGAGCTTTGCACTCACTTTTGAATGTAAAGTCAGATGATCAGTCCACATGACATGAATGAATAAAACAGAAACTGTATATATTAATAAACCAAGTTAGTCAATTCTGTTAGGACAACACAAATATGTACATTATATTACAGCACTTTGTGGCTTGTGAGCCACCATGTTTTCTATGCAACAGAGAGAACTATATTCTACGCAATACAAAGATCCAGGGCAGTGCAGCTATATTTGTAAACAAGAGTCTCTTATTGTTATGGGCATTCTTGACCCCTTGGTCCAGGTCCACAGACTTTTCAAATAAATAAATAAATAAAAACAAACATTAAGTCTGCTGTATTGTAGGTTTGATTCCCAACTGAGGCACAGCCATTGTACCACTGAGAAAGGTACTTAACCTGAATTGCTTAGGCAAATATCATGTTATACAAATAGGAAATATGTAAAATGCAGGTTTTCACCCCTAACAAAATATACAAAATAACACCATGTAATTACATAATGTTCAGCAGGCAGTTCCTCCAGAAAACAGTGTAAGTATATCTGGGTCTCTGCCTTTTCTATATGTAATGCCAACTCTTCCTGAATCCCATTGACAGTTCACACCATTAAGACGAGTGCAACACAGAACAGACTGGAAATATCGTATGTTTTACATGAGCAGATTGATAGATAAGTGCCAATAATGAAATTATCAGTCATGTGCCACTTATCAGTCTTCAGAGAGCAGTCTGTGCAAATGATCCATCCGCCGCCTCAGAACCTGCCGGAAATCCTCCTAAAAGGTAAAAGCACGAGGTAAATACAAAATGACTAACATTCAAAATTGAAAATAACTGTATTAATGTTCCAATGAAAATATGATAATTTTATAATCACCACATCGATTAAAGAAAGTGTATACTAGATCTTATTAACAACGTAAAAAAAGACCATGATCACACTCTGACTATACCAATATAAAGGTTTTTTAATGTAACAGCAGACCTGACATGGAAAGAGAAGTGTAGCCAGTGGGTTATATCTGGGTAAAATAATCCCACGTTCACGCATAACAGTATGGTTTGAGCCATTTGAGCCTCTGGCACCAAAGTGTGAGTGTTTAACCAACCAACAGGCAATGCTGTAACCATG
Source organism: Anguilla anguilla (assembly GCF_013347855.1). Taxonomy (NCBI): domain Eukaryota; kingdom Metazoa; phylum Chordata; class Actinopteri; order Anguilliformes; family Anguillidae; genus Anguilla; species Anguilla anguilla. The sequence goes on along the minus strand of NC_049204.1, from coordinate 23,085,287 downwards.
TTGGGATAATTATGCAGAAATAATTCCTGTTACACCTTAAAGTAGTTTTAAGTTCTAACATGTTCATATTTTTGAGACATTTCTGATATCACACAAGGTATACCTTTTATAGTACTAATACATGTGTGAACACTTTTTTTGTTTTATTTCTTGTCATATGAAAGCTCAATAATGTAAGGCACCACAATCAGCTTAATAAAATTGAATGCATCATCTAAAAAATTATTTGCTTGTGAAAAAGCAAATAATACTGCAATGCAATAACAAAGGAAAACATGGCTTTTTCGAGTTTCTGAGTTGCTCAACTTGTGCAGATGATAGTAGTGTCCAATGTCCAACTAGCTTTCTATAAATTATTCATGTTGGCAAACTGGCTATATTATTGGAACATTATATTAACCTCTGGCCTTTAACTATATGCTTCACTAAGACAACTGAATTGAGGCAACCATGTCTCTAAGGTGCTCAACATTAAAAGAGACCCTAGGAACAAGGCAGCCTACTATACATCTCTAATAATAATAACAGCTGACAAAGAACATCAAGGCTCCAAAGCAATGTTAACCTACTGTTTCGGACAGTTTCTCAAGATAAGGAATGAGCTTCTGCAGTTCATCGTCTTCTCTGTCTCCAGCCCAACTCTTGATGGGGATCATATTCATCAGCTGGAAGAGAACATTAAAACAAAGGTAAAATTGGACTCTTAATTTTTTTTGCAAACCAGCATCCTTATCAGCATGTGTCCTGTGTGAAAATACATTGAATGCCATGTGAACCAAGACCATATTGTATCAAGACCGCACAGGGTGTACAGGCTTACATGGTAAGGGAAGGCGTGGGGAGCATTGTCCAGAACCACTGTTTTGGACAGGTCTCTTTCCAGCACATCCAGGTCCTTGATGTAGTGGCCAAAAACACAGGCACAGTCTTCCTGGTACAAACGATGTCTTCAGACAGAACAGGGGAGGTTTAGAAGGTTAAGGTATGGCACAGTGCCCACTGTATAATACTCATAGCCATTGTTATCGACCACTTATTATTTTACTCCCAATTCGACATGCCACCCTTGGTACTCTCAGCAGTCAGCTGTTATTTCAGTCCCTTGTGAATCAACATCTCAGTGATTTTCACCAACATCCAAGGTTCCATACCTTATAGGCTGGAAATAGCAAAATTACAGTAGCCTTATTGGCTCAATCCTTTTGCTTGAAAGGTAGTTAGAAAAATGCTTGTCTATTCAAATGTATGTAAATTATACATCTTTTCTTTCTAAATGAGTTTCCTTCACATCCTTTGTTCGAAAAAGGGTGGACCATGAATTGAAAATTGATGTTCCATGTGCTTTTGACTCAAGTAAGAAGTGATCCAAGTGGACGGAAAAATGTTCTCACCGAAAAAGCTTTTTCTGAGGATCCAGCGTCTCCAAGATCTTCTCAGCATATTCTTTCTTGGCAGAAGTATAAACAAACATCTGAAAAATACAGGTTGACCGAGAATGAAACCCATCAAGCCAAACCACAATTGCATGCAGAGGTGACATCTCAAAGCAATGCAGGTCAGTGTGAGCTTATGTGAGCTTAAAGGGCAGAGAGGATGGTTCTGTGAACACGTACATCCCAGGGAAACTGATTGGCTGCACACATCGACATTTTTTCACATCAGCCTGAAAGAGCTACTGACATGCCTTGAGTCTGACTCCAAAAAACTGTTTTATGTATAAATACTGCACTCATTGACTTTTTCCAGGACAGGGTAATTTGAAACTTAAATTAGATATGATATTAGATATATAACTAAGATTGATTGTCTTCAAGACAAATGTTTCAACAAAACTCTCCCCTAAAGCTGAATTTCCAACGTTTATAATAATAATATATAATTAAAGCCGCAAGCGGCGTTGGAAGGGGTCCAAGCAGTGGCAGCATCGCGCCCCCTATGGAGCGATTTTAAAATGGCTTTGTCCTCACGATCATATGCCTTCACCCAACATATCTACTGAATATCATGATGATCGTATGATATATTGATGACTTATGGCCAATTTTGAGCTAAGAGACGCTGTCGGATGACTTAGTAACGTCGCCATGGATGTGTCCTGGCCGCTTCCCGTCAAGGCCTTTAATATGTCGTAACACTTAGATGGCATGTCATAACACTTAGATGGTCCGGCGTGCATGCACAGCTGCAGTGTTTCTGCGCCGCAACTAAAAAAGGCGTCACACTAGTGTTGTCACGATATCGAAATTTTGACTTTGATACTGATACCAGGTTTAGTATTACGATACTCAATACTGAAATGATACTTGAAACTTAAACGGTGCTAATTCGATACTCGGTACCTAACGATACTGTAATTACCTTAATAGATCAGAAACGTAATGTCCACAAGGGTTGACCTCATTTTCTAATTCATGGTTTATTAACAACCTGGTTGATTAACAACCTGTAAGTTGACTCTTCAACATATTAATATGCATAGGCCTATAGTGTTGCAACACTGAACAATAGAAAAATATGTTAAATATATTTCAAAAATTAAACAGTTGTAAAGTAAATAATCTTTAAAACAGGTCTTTCACCTTTAAATAGATTTAAAAACAGCATATTTTAATAACAATAAAGCATCTCTCTATAATAAAATATTTCCAAATTGGAACACCTATTGCTACTGAAGTGAACTGAGTCAAAGCTTGCGCTGTATGAGGGAAGTGAATGCACAAGCGCAGGTCACCTCACTTGGCAACCTTAGTTGCTACTGCCATCTAGCGAAGATTCTGACAAACTACACTTTTCATCCTCTAAATCAGTAATGCGGGAGACACATTTCCCTGGCTTTTACATTTGACGCAGAACTACCGAACTTTCGGAAAATTCAAATACAAAACCGTTTTTTTTTTTTTTTTTTTTAAGTACCGAGACAGTGCTGAAGTTTTTATATTCCGTGCAACACTACCTCAGACACATATTCCAATCCATTGCTCAGCTTAGCAGAGAATGCACATTTCAGAGCGCCACAGAGACAGATAGAATAATAACACATGAATGCACATTTCAAATAATAAATACGACATTGAGAGAAAACGGAAGAAAGACTGAATATCAACTCGCGAATTGCGTGCTGCTCGCAAAGAAGCCTACCGTTTAATTTATTTATTTAGACATTGGCAGATGAGAAGAGTTTCAGTAACGCTGACCTATAAAACGCTATTCCAAAAGCAAAATCAGACATGTTATACATCGTTAGAAAGCTTATAATCTCACCTACTGAATAAATGAACTGTCAATCAAGCCAAATTGGACTAAGAAGAACGACAACGCCGTACGCAACAGGTGTGGTATTACGCACAGCTATTTTTGAAAAAATCCGACATTTCACAAACGGATTATCCAAGACAATATATGGCCACTCATTCGCAAAAGGGACATCTCTACGCGTAAAACCAATGGTAAGATTGTATATATATTCAATGTGTAGTCCCAGATATTGACTGTAGAATGACGTGGTAATTAAAAAAAAAAAGTTAGTCTCGCTTATTGCGTCATTCAGTTAGCAGCGTTTTCACTGCTGTATTGGCATATTTTAGGGCTAATGTCGGGTTCATCTTGTTGCTACGGAATATTGCATTACATTACAGGCATTTGGCAGACGCTCTTATCAACAAAATGTACAACATTTGTAATGATGTACAACAAAATGTGTCTGATTAACACTAACACAGACAAGAACAGCAACAACGCAGTCCATGCACAAATACAAGCAATAGTTAAGACGAGTTAAGTCACCTACGAAACAACTACATAGTTACAACCCTAAACTTACAGTCAATTTAGAGATTAAATTGAGAATACGATTTCTCTCAGCATAATGACGGATTTAAAGACTAAACGAACTCACCCGATATTGTCTTCAAACGGACCGTATTATTTATCTAGACATTGGCAGACTACAGCATAAATTGCGTCTTTTGTTTATATTCAATATTAGTAATTGCAGCGAGAAACTGCAGCTCTAGGTCGTTATGTGATGGTAGCAACGGAACGAAGCGGACTATATATGTATTAGGCTACCGTTATTATTTCATTATACCAGCGGGTTTTCGCGCGTTTGCACAGAAACTCAGAACCCATAAATAAAATGGTTTAGCTGTTTCTCAGCATAATGACGGATTTAAAGAGTAAACGAACTCACCTGTTATTGTCTTCAAATGGATCCACGTCAAAGAAAAGTAACGATTCATCCTCTCAAAGCTTTACCGTAGCGTATTATTTATGTAGACATTGGCAGAGTACAGTATAAATTGCGTCTTTTGTGAATATTCAATGTTAGAAATTGCAGCGAGAAACTGCAGCTGTAGACACAAGATAGTCTGTTATGTTATGGTAGCAACGGAACGAAGCGGACTATGTATTACGTCATTGTTTTATTATACCAGCGTGTTTTCGCGCGTTTGCACAGAAACTCTAAAACTACCAATAAAATGGTTTAGCTTTTTCTCACCAAAATGACAGATTTAAAGACTTAACGAACTCACCCGATACTGTCTTCAAATGGATCCATGCCAAAGAAAAGTAATTATTCGTCCTCTCAGAAAGGTTTTACTGAAAAACTTTGGGTAGCCTATCCTAGCATGTACGCTAGGTGGCACTGTCAGACCGTGCTTTCACTGCTAAAAACTAGACCCTACGGTGTCGGATTACTTGCGTCGCCATGGTTGTCCCTTGCCGTAAAGAAGTTTACTCGATGTCGTAACCGTTTAGATTTGGAGCTCCAGCTTTTCCGCACCCCACCTAATGAAGAAGTCCAAATGGTGTGCAAACCATACGGCGGACATAGGTGCTCCCAATAGAAAAGTTGTAGAGCACAGTCAGATGCATCAGTCGATGAAGTTTTGTGTTGATCAGACTTACGATGTGGGAGTTATGACCTTTTAAAGTATGGTCCTTTGTTATAGCGCCACCATCAGGCCGACATAGGTGATTTTTAGTGCTTGAGTAGTGGGGGGCCATAGGAACCCACCTGCCAAATTTGGTTGCTCTAGGACTTATGGTTGCTGAGCCTCAGACATTTTAGCGGAGAAAGCTGCCACGCCTCAACGATACAGTTAAAATGGCGGGAAAACAATATGGCGGACACGGGTAGTCCCAATGGCAAAAGTATAGAGCACGTTCAGAGGCATATATCTATAAAGTTGTGTGTTGATCTAACTTATGGTGTGGGAGTTATGGCCTGTTACGCAAAACCCTTTGTTATAGCGCCACCATCTGGCCGACGTACGTGGTTTTTAGGGCCTGAGTAGTGGGGGCCCATAGGAACCGACCTGCCAAATTTGGTTGCTCCAGGACTTATGGTTGCTGAGCTTCAGACACTTTTAGCGGAGAAAAATAATAATAAGAATTAAAGCCGCAAGCGGCGTTGGGAGGGGTCCAAGCATTGGCACCATCGCGCCCCCTATGGAGCGATTTAAAAATGGCTTTGTCCTCATGATCATATGCCTTCACCCAACATATCTACTGAATATCATGATGATTGTATAAAATATTGATGACTTGCGGCCAATTTTGAGCTAAGAGACGCTGTCGGATGACTTAGTTACGTCGCTATGGATGTGTCCGGGCCGCTTCCCGTCAAGGCCTTTACTATGTCGTAACACTTAGATGGCATGTTGTAACAATTTGATGGTCCGGCGTGTATGCACAGCTGCAGCGTTTCTGCGCCGCAACTAAAAAAGGTGTCACACTAGTGTTGTCACGATACCAAAATTTTGACTTTGATAGTGATACCAGGTTTAGTATTACGATACTCAATACTGAAATGATATTTGAAACTTAAACGATGCTAATTAGATACTCGGTACCTAACGATACTGAAATTACCTTAATAGATCAGAAACATAATGTCCACAAGGGTGGACCTCATTTTCGAATTCATGGTTTATGAACAACCTGGTTCATTAACAACCTTTAAGTTGAAGCCTCTTCAACATATTAATATGCATAGGCCTATAGTGTTACAACACTGAACAATAGAAAAATGTTAAAAATATTTCAAAAATTAAACAGTTGTAAAGTAAATAATTTTTAAAACAGGTCTTTCACCTTTAAATAGATTGAAAAACAGCATATGTTAAAGGAGTACCATGGTGGTTGAACGTGACACTTCCCAGTTGTCTTCAGGCAACAACAAAACAAATGTGCATAATTTTTTTATTCTTCAGTCATTTCAATGTACTTTAAAACGTATTTTTCTAAGCCTAAATTTCCCACGATAAAAATTCACCCAAACCGTCTGGGCGTGGTAATGAGAACTGTCAGTTAGCTATGATTGACAGACCGTGCCCCGTTACCACAGCTACCCCCATGATATGCGCTCTCTTTGGGAGACTGAATTTTCACAAGCTAGCTAGCTTAGTAGGGCTAGTATATCAAGTATCGGTAGATAGCTAAGGTAAGGACGTTGACTTATATCCAATGATCATTTTTGATATCTAGCTAGCCAAGTTAAGATAAAAGCACAACTATAACGTCCTCATAAAAGCAAACTAGCAAGCTAACGTTATCGATAACATTGCCTTATGAAAGCAAACCTCCTAGCTAGCTAACGTTAGCTAGCTAGCTAAATGAATATAACCAGAAATAATCTAAAGGCACTCTAATTTAAGTGAACCTAACGTTAGTCAAATATTTGCATTGTCTGAACAGCAGGACGGTGTGTCCTGTCAGATTTCTTTACGGGGCGTGGAAATGGGAGTGGTTACTGTATTAATGACGTAGCAAAATGACAACTTTCTCAACCGGTTGAAAATAGGACGATGAATTTAAAACGCATATTTCTCCAAGAATACAGAACGGACATATTTAATACTTTGCTCATTGTGTTTCTTCAATGCCTCTTGTGCAAATAGCACATAAAACCGAGAAAGTGTGAAAATCACCATGGTACTCCTTTAATAACAATACAGCATCTATCTATAATAAAATATTTCCAAATTGGAACACCTATTGCTACTGAAGTGAACTGAGTCAAAGCTTGCGCTGTATCAGGGGAAGTGAATGCACAAGCGCAGGTCACCTCACTTGGCAACCTTAGTTGCTACTGCCATCTAGCGAAGATTCTGACAAACTACACTTTTCATCCTCTAAATCAGTAATGCGGGAGACACATTTCCCTGGCTTTTACATTTGACACAGAACTACCGAACATCGGGAAATTCAAATACGAAACCGTTTTTTTTTTTCTGTTTTTTTTTTTTTTTAAGTACCCAGAAAGTGCTGAAGTTTTGGCATACCTTGCAACACTACGTCAGACACATATTCCAATCCATTGCTCAGTTTAGCAGAGAATGCACATTTCAGAGCGCCACAGAGACAGATAGAATAATGACACTAAATGCACATTTCAAATAATAAAGACGACATAGAGAAAAAACGGAAGAAAGACTGAATATCAACTCGCGAATTGCGTGCTGCTCGCAGAGAAGCCTACCGTTTAATTTATTTATTTAGACATTGGCAGATGAGAAGAGTTTTAGTAACGCTGACCTATAAAACGCTATTCCAAAAGCAAAATCAGACATGTTATACATCGTTAGAAAGCTTATAATCTCACCTACTGAATAAATGAACTGTCAATCAAGCCAAATTGGACTAAGAAGAACGACAACGCCGTACGCAACAGGTGTGGTATTACGCACAGCTATTTTTGAGAAAATCCGACATTTCACAAACGGATTAACCAAGACAATATATGGCCACTCATTCGCAAAAGGGACATCTCTACGCGTAAAACCAATGGTAAGATTGTATATTTATTCAATGTGTAGTCCCAGATATTGACTGTAGAATGACGTGGTAATTTTTTAAAAAAAGTTAGTCTCGCTTATTTCGTCATTCAGTTAGCAGCGTTTTAACTGCTGTATTGGCATATTTTAGGGCTAATGTCGGGTTCATCTTGTTGCTACGGAATATTGCATTACATTACAGGCATTTGGCAGACGCTCTTATCCAGAGCGATGTACAACAAAATGTGTAACCATAACCAGGAACAAGTGTGTCGAAAACCCTAGAGGGCAGTAGCCTACCGTTCTAAGTGCAGGGAACAACCGCATTGTTCAACTTAAACCCTGTAGGTTACACTGATTAACACTAACGCAGGCAAGAACAGCAACAACGCAGTCCATGCACAAATACAAGCAATAGTTAAGACGAGTTAAGTCACCTACGAAACAACTACATAGTTACAACCCTAAGCTTACAGTCAATTTAGAGATTAAATTGAGAATACGATTTCTCTCAGCATAATGACGGATTTACAGACTAAACGAACTCACCCGATATTGTCTTCAAACGGACCGTATTATTTATCTAGACATTGGCAGACTACAGCATAAATTGCGTCTTTTGTATATATTCAATATTAGTAATTGCAGCGAGAAACTGCAGCTCTAGGTCGTTATGTTATGGTAGCAACGGAACGAAGCGGACTATATATGTATTAGGCTACCGTTATTATTTCATTATACCAGCGTATTTTCGCGCGTTTGCACAGAAACTCAGAACCCATAAATACAATGGTTTAGCTGTTTCTCAGCATAATGACGGATTTAAAGACTGAACGAACTCATCCGATATTGTCTTCAAATGCATCCATGCCAAAGAAAAGTAATGATTCATCCTCTCAAAGCTTTACCGTAGCGTATTATTTATTTAGACATTGGCAAAGTACAGCATAAATTGCGTCTTTTGTGAATATTCAATGTTTGAAATTGCAGCGAGAACTGCAGCTGTAGACATAAGATAGTCTGTTATGTTATGGTAGCAACGGAACGAAGCGGACTATATATGTATTACCGTCATTGTTTTATTATACCAGCGTGTTTTCGCGCGTGTGCACAGAAACTCAGAACCTATCAATAAAATGGTTTAACTATTTCTCAGCATAATGACAGATTCAAAGACTAAACGAACTCACCCGATACTGTCTTCAAATGGATCCATGCCAAAGAAAAGTCATTATTCATCCTCTCAGAAAGCTTTTACTGAAAAACTTTTGGTCGCCTATCTCCTAGCATGCACGCTAGGTGGCAGTGTAAGACCATCTTTTCACTGATAAAAACTAGGCCCTACGGTGTCGGATTGCTTGCGTCGCCATGGTTGTCGCTTGCCGTAAAGAAGTTTACTCGATGTCGTAATCGTTTGGATTTGGAGCTCCAGCTTTTCCGCACCCCACCTAATGAAAAAGTCCAAATGGTGTGCAAACCATATGGCGGACATAGGTGCTCCCAATATGAAAGTTGTAGAGCACATTCAGATGCATCAGTCGATGAAGTTTTGTGTTGATCTGACTTACGGTGTGGGAGTTATGACCTTTTAAAGTATGATCCTTTGTTATAGCGCCACCATCTGGCCGACATAGGTGTTTTTTAGTGCCTGGCTAGTAGGGTGCCATAGGAACCCACCTACCAAAGTTGGTTGGTCTACAACTTATGGTTGCTGAGCCTCAGACATTTTAGCGGAGAAAACTGCCACGCCCCAACTAAAAAGTCTAAATGGCGGGCAAACAATATGGTGGACACAGGTGGTCCCAATGGCAAAGGTATAGAGCACGTTCACATGCATATGTTGATGAAGTTTTGTGTTGATCGGACTTATGGTGTGGGAGTTATGGCCTTTTACGCAAAACCCTTTGTTATAGCGCCACCATCTGGCCGACGTACGTGATTTTTAGTACCTGAGTAGTGGGGGCACATAGAAACCCACCTGCCAAATTTGGTTGCTCCAGGACTTATGGTCGCTGAGCCTCAGACACTTTTAGCGGAGAAAAATAATAAGAATAATTAAAGCCGCAAGCGGCGTTGGAAGGGGTCCAAGCATTGGCAGCATCGCGCCCCCTGTGGAGCGATTTTAAAATGGCTGTGTCCTCATGGTCATACGCCTTCACCCAACATATGTACTGAATATTGTGATGATCGTATAAATAATAGATGACTTATGGCCAATTTTGTGCTAAGAGACGCTGGCTGATGACTTAGTTGCGTCGCCATGGATGTGTCCTGACAGCTTCCCGTCAAGGCCTTGACTATGTCGTAACATTTAGATGGCATGTCGTAACACTTAGATGGCCGAGCGTGTATGTACAGCTGCAGCGCTTCCCTGCCGCAACTAAAAAAAGCGCCACACTAGTGTTGTCACGATACCAAAAATTTGACTTTGATACCGATACCAGGTTTAGTATCACGATACTCGATACTGATAAAGTACTCGGTACCTAACGATACTGAAATTACCTTAATAGGTCAGGAACGTAATGTCCACAAGGGCTGACCTCATTTTCAAATTCATGGTTTATGAACAACCTGGTTCATGAACAACCTTTAAGTTGAAGCCTCTGCAACATATGAATATGCATAGGCCTATAGTGTTACAACACTGAACAACGGAGAAATATGTTAAATATATTTCTGAAATTGAACAGTTGTAAACTAAATAATCTTAAAAACAGGTCTTTCACCTTTAAATAGATTTAAAAACAGCATATTGTAATAACAATACAGCATCTATCTATAATAAAATATTTCCAAATTGGAACACCTATTGCTACTGAAGTGAACTGAGTCAAAACTTGCGCTGTATCAGGGAAGAGAATGCACAAGCGCAGGTCACCTCACTTGGCAACCTTAGTTGCTACTGCCATCTAGCGAAGATTCTGACAAACTACGCTTTTCATCCTCTAAATCAGTAATGCGGGAAACACATTTCCCTGGCTTTTCCATTTGACGCAGAACTACCGAACGTCGGAAAATTCAAATACGAAACCGTTTTTTTTTTTTTTTTTAAGTACCGAGAAAGTGCTGAAGTTTTGGTATACCGTGCAACACTACCTCAGACAAATATTCCAATCCATTGCTCAGTTTAGCAGAGAATGCACATTTCAGAGCGCCACAGAGACAGATAGAATAATAACACATGAATGCACATTTCAAATAATAAATACGACATTGAGAAAAAACGGAAGAAAGACTGAATATCAACTCGCGAATTGCGTGCTGCTCGCAAAGAAGCCTACCGTTTAATTTATTTATTTAGACATTGGCAGATGAGATGAGTTTTAGTAACGCTGACCTATAAAACGCTATTCCAAAAGAAAAATCAGACATGTTATACATCGTTAGAAAGCTTATAATCTCACCTACTGAATAAATGAACTGTCAATCAAGCCAAATTGGACTAAGAAGAACGACAACGCCGTACGCAACAGGTGTGGTATTACGCACAGCTATTTTAGAAAAAATCCGACATTTCACAAACGGATTATCCAAGACAATATATGGCCACTCATTCGCAAAAGGGACATCTCTACGCGTAAAACCAATGGTAAGATTGTATATTTATTCAATGTGTAGTCCCAGATATTGACTGTAGAATGACGTGGTAATTTTTTAAAAAAAGTTAGTCTCGCTTATTTCGTCATTCAGTTAGCAGCGTTTTCACTGCTGTATTGGCATATTTTAGGGCTAATGTCGGGTTCATCTTGTTGCTACGGAATAGTGCATTACATTACAGGCATTTGGCAGACGCTCTTATCCACAGCGATGTACAACAAAATGTATAACCATAACCAGGAACAAGTGTGTCGAAAACCCTAGAGGGCAGTAGCCTACCGTTCTAAGTGCAGGGAACAACCGCATTGTTCAATTTAAACCCTGTAGGTTACACTGATTAACACTAACACAGACAAGAACAGCAACAACGCAGTCCATGCACAAATACAAGCAATAGTTAAGACGAGTTAAGTCACCTACGAAACAACTACATAGTTACAACCCTAAACTTACAGTCAATTTAGAGATTAAATTGAGAAAACGATTTCTCTCAGCATAATGACGGATTTAAAGACTAAACGAACTCACCCGATATTGTCTTCAAACGGACCGTATTATTTATCTAGACATTGGCAGACTACAGCATAAATTGCGTCTTTTGTTTATATTCAATATTAGTAATTGCAGCGAGAAACTGCAGCTCTAGGTCGTTATGTTATGGTAGCAACGGAACGAAGCGGATATGTATTAGGCTACCGTCATTGTTTCATTATACCAGCGTGTTTTCGCGCGTTTGCACAGAAACTCAGAACCTAAAGAATTATTTTTTAAAAAATTATAAAAATTAAACGAACTCTCGGTCACTGTCTTCCAATGCTTCCCGATGGTCAGACCGTCCCCGCACTGATAAAAACAAGACCCTACGGCAATAGTTAAGACGAGTTAAGTCACCTACGAAACAACTACCTAGTTACAACCCTAAACTTACAGTCGATTTAGAGATTAAATTGAGGATACGATTTACAGCATAAATTGCGTCTTTTGTTTATATTCAATATTAGTAAATGCAGCGAGAAACTGCAGCTGTAGGTCATTATGTTATGATAGCAACGGAACGAAGCGGACAATATATGTATTAGGCTACCGTCATTGTTTCATTAGACCAGCGTGTTTTCGCGCGTTTTCACAGAAACTCACAACCAATAAATAAAATGGTTTAGCTGTTTCTCAGCATAATGACAGATTCAAAGACTAAACGAACTCACCCGATACTGACTTCAAATGGATCCATGCCAAATAAAAGTAATTATTCATCCTCTGAGAAAGCTTTTACTAAGAAACTTTGGGTAGCCGATCTTAGCATGCACGCTAGGTGGCAGTGTCAGACCGTGCTTTCACTGATAAAAACTAGCGTCGCCATGGTTGTCGCTTGCCGTAAAGAAGTTTACTCGATGTCGTAACCGTTTAGATTTGGAGCTCCAGCTCTTCCGCACCCCACCTAATAGAAACGGCCAAATGGCGGGCAAACCATATGGCGGACATAGGTGGTCCCAAAAGCAAAGTTGTAGAGCACATTCAGATGCATCGGTCGATGAAGTTTTGTGTTGATCAGACTTACGGTGTGGGAGTTATGACCTTTTAAAGTATGACCCTTTGTTATAGCGCCACCATCTGGGCGACATGGATGATTTTTAGTGCTTGAGTAGTGGGGGGCCATAGGAACCCACCTGCCAAATTTGGTTGCTCTAGGACTTATGGTTGCTGAGCCTCAGACATTTTAGCGGAGAAAACTGCCACGCCCCAACTAAAAAGTCAAAATGGCGGCCAAACAATATGGCGGACACAGGTGGTCCCAATGGCAAAGGTATAGAGCATGTTCACATGCGTATGTTGATGAAGTTTTCTGTTGATCGGACTTATGGTGTGGGAGTTATGGCCTTTTACGCGTTACCCTTTGTTATAGCGCCACCATCTGGCTGACGTACGTGCTTTTTAGTGCCTGAGTAGTGGGGGGCCATAGGAACCCACCTGCCAAATTTGGTTGCTCCAAGACTTATGGGTGCTGAGCCTCAGACACTTTTAGCGGAGAAAAATAATAATAATAATAAGAATAATAATCCTAACAGATACAATAGGGTTCCACCAGCTTCGCTGCTTGGACCCCTAATTAAAGCCGCAAGCGGCGTTGGAAGGGGTCCAAGCATTGGCAGCATCGCGCCCCCTATGGAGCGATTTTAAAATGGCTTTGTCCTCATGATCATATGCCTTCACCCAACATATCTACTGAATATCATGATGATCGTATGAAATATTGATGACTTATGGCCAATTTTGAGCTAAGAGACGCTGTCGGATGACTTAGTTACGTCGCCATGGATGTGTCCTGGCCGCTTCCCGTCAAGGCCTTTACTATGTCGTAACACTTAGATGGCATGTCGTAACACTTAGATGGTCCGGTGTGCATGCACAGCTGCAGTGTTTCTGCGCCGCAACTAAAAACTAGTGTTGTCACGATACCGAAATTTTGACTTTGATACTGATACCAGGTTTAGTATTACGATACTCAATACTGAAATGATACTTGAAACTTAAACGGTGCTAATTCGATACTCGGTATCTAACAATACTGAAATTACCTTAATAGATCAGAAACGTAATGTCCACAAGGGTTGACCTCATTTTCTAAGTCATGGTTTATTAACAGCCTGGTTCATTAACAACCTTTAAGTTGAAGCCTCTGCAACATATGAATATGCATAGGCCTATAGTGTTACAACACTGAACAATGGAGAAATATGTTAAATATATTTCAGAAATTAAACAGTTGTAAACTAAATAATCTTTAAAACAGGTCTTTCACCTTTAAATAGATTTAAAAACAGCATATTGTAATAACAATACAGCATCTATCTATAATAAAATATTTCCAAATTGGAACACCTATTGCTACTGAAGTGAACTGAGTGAAAGCTTGCGCTGTATCAGGGAAGTGAATGCACAAGCGCAGGTCACCTCACTTGGCAACCTTAGTTGCTACTGGCATCTAGCGAAGATTCTGACAAACTACACTTTTCATCCTCTAAATCAGTAATGCGGGAGACACATTTCCCTGGCTTTTACATTTGACTCAGAACTACCGAACGTCGGAAAATTCAAATACGAAACCGTTTTTTTTTTTTTTTTTTAAGTACCGAGAAAGTGCTGAAGTTTTGGTATACCGTGCAACACTACGTCAGACACATATTCCAATCCATTGCTCAGTTTAGCAGAGAATGCACATTTCAGAGCGCCACAGAGACAGATAAAATAATAACACATGAATGCACATTTCAAAAAATAAATACGACATTGAGAAAAAACGGAAATAAAAGACCTAATATCAACTCGCCATCTGTGTGCTTCGCGCAAAGTAGCCTACCGTTTTATTTATTTAGACATTGGTGGATAAGAAAAATTTGGTTACTCTGACCTATAAAACGCTATCCCAAAAGCGAAATCAGACATGTTATACATCATTAGAAAGCTTGTACTCTCACCTACTGAATAAATGAACTGTCAATGGAGCCAAATTGCAAGAAAAACGGCGACAACGCCGTAAGCAACATGAATCACAAACGGATTGTCCAAGACAATATATGACCACTCAGTCGCAAAAGGGACATCTCTACGCATAAAACCAATGGTAAGATTGTATATTTATTCAATGTTTAGTCCCAGATATTGACTGTAGAATGACATGGTATAATGTAGAAAAACAAAATTGTCTCGTTTATTTCGTTATTCAGTGAGCAGCGTTTTCACTGCTGTACTGGCCTATTTCAGGGCTAACGCCGGGTTCATCTTGTTGCTACGGAATATTGCATTACATTACAGGCATTTGGCAGAAGCACTTATCCAGAGCGATGTACAACAAAATGTATAACCATAACCAGGAACAAGTGTGTCGAAAACCCTAGAGGGCAGTAGCCTACCGTTCTAAGTGCAGGGAACAACCGCATTGTTCAACTTAAACCCTGTAGGTTACACTGATTAACACTAACACAGACAAGAACAGCAACAACGCAGTCCATGCACAAATACAAGCAATAGTTAAGACGAGTTAAGTCACCTACGAAACAACTACATAGTTACAACCCTAAGCTTACAGTCAATTTAGAGATTAAATTGAGAATACGATTTCTCTCAGCATAATGACGGATTTAAAGACTAAACGAACTCACCCGATATTGTCTTCAAATGGACCGTATTATTTATCTAGACATTGGCAGACTACAGCATAAATTGCGTCTTTTGTTTATATTCAATATTAGTAATTGCAGCGAGAAACTGCAGCTCTAGGTCGTTATGTTATGTTAGCAACGGAACGAAGCGGACTATATATGTATTAGGCTACCGTTATTATTTCATTATACCAGCGTGTTTTCGCGCGTTTGCACAGAAACTCAGAACCTATCAATGAAATGGTTTAGCTGTTTCTCAGCATAATGACGGATTTAAAGACTAAACGAACCCACCCGATATTGTCTTCAAACGGACCGTATTATTTATGTAGACATTGGCAGACTACAGCATAAATTGCGTCTTTTGTTTATATTCAATATTAGTAATTGCAGCGAGAAACTGCAGCTCTAGGTCGTTATGTGATGGTAGCAACGGAACGAAGCGGACAATATATGTATTAGGCTACCGTCATTGTTTCATTAGACCAGCGTGTTTTCGCGCGTTTGCACAGAAACTCAAAAACTACCAATAAAATGGTTTAGCTTTTTCTCAGCATAATGACAGATTTAAAGACTTAACGAACTCACCCGATACTGTCTTCAAATGGATCCATGCCAAAGAAAAGTAATTATTCGTCCTCTCAGAAAGGTTTTACTGAAAAACTTTGGGTAGCCTATCCTAGCATGCACGCTAGGTGGAACTGTCAGACCGTGCTTTCACTGCTAAAAACTAGACCTACGGTGTCGGATTACTTGCGTCGCCATGGTTGTCGCTTGCCGTAAAGAAGTTTACTCGATGTCGTAATCGTTTAGATTTGGAGCTCCAGCTTTTCCGCACCCCACCTAATGAAAAAGTCCAAATGGTGTGCAAACCATATGGCGGACATAGGTGCTCCCAATAGGAAAGTTGGAGAGCACATTCAGATGCATCAGTCGATGAAGTTTTGTGTTGATCAGACTTACGGTGTGGGAGTTATGGCCTTTTAAAGTATGACCCTCGTGTTATAGCGCCACCATCTGGCCGACATAGGTGATTTTTAGTGCCTGGGTAGTGGGGGGCCATAGGAACCCACCTGCCAAATTTGGTTGGTCTACAACTTATGGTTGCTGAGCCTCAGACATTTTAGCGGAGAAAACTGCCACGCCCCAACTAAAAAGTCTAAATGGCGGGCAAACAATATGGCAGACATAGGTGGGGCCAATGGCAAAGTTGTAGAGCACGTTCAGATACATATGTCGATGAAGTTTTGTGTTGATCTAACTTATGGTGTGGGAGTTATGGCCTTGTGCGCGTTACCCTTTGTTATAGCGCCACCATCTGGCTGACATACGTGATTTTTAGTGCCTGAGTAGTGGGAGACCATAGGAACCCACCTGCCAAATGTGGTTCCTCTAGGACGTATGGTTGCTGAGCCTCAGACACTTTTAGCGGAGAAAAATAATAATAAGAATAATAATCCTAACAGATACAATAGGGTTCCACCAGCTTCGCTGCTTGGACCCCTAATAATCCTAACAGATACAATAGGGTTCCACCAGCTTCGCTGCTTGGACCCCTAATAATCCTAACAGATACAATAGGGTTCCACCAGCTTCGCTGCTTGGACCCCTAATAATAAAGCAAAACAGGAACAAAACAAAGCCAAAAGGTATTGCTTAAGGAAAGTTGCAAGAAATGTTATTTTGTGGCAACTGTCATACTCACATTCTGACAAAAAAAAAACATAAATAAATAATAATAATAATAATAATGAATAGAATTTCCAAGAAATTAATGAGAAAGAAACTTACTTCAAAGATTTTTGACATTCTTTGCAAAAACTCTTTAACATGAGGCCTCAGAACCATGAAGACCTAGAAGAAAAAGATTACCGATTCATTCCTGATCACTGCAGGCAGTTTAAGAAAGTGAAGTCATTTGGCAAAGATTAGCTAACATGCTACATTTCAGTTGAAAAAGGAAATCGGCCAGTTACAGAGGCAAGAGGGCTACCAACTGGTGCAGATAAATCCTTTCAAAAGGTATGTTAAACATTCCTGCTTTTGGATTGTAATAAAAATGCCCGGTAATGAATTATTGTCCCAGACATTAAATCTGTGATAAAACAGAAGACAAACAAAAACTTGTATAAAACAGCTTATTACACATTGGTACTATTTGACATGTACAGTATTGTATTATTAATAAACATGGCAATAATCAGTAGCTCCCCAAGTAACAAAAATTGACATATATGACAGAGGCCTTATGTTGATTACATATTAATTTGTGACATTTAACAACTTGCTACAGTTAGTTGAGTATTTTGAGTAAGACAACAGTTTTTATTCTTTCGGCAAATCCATTTTCCAGTATATCCAATTTTCAAAGCATACATAAAAACTGTCTTTACTACAGAGACAGGTCTGCCGCTGGTCTTAAACTGGCCTTTCCCATCTTCTTGGAACTATGACAGAAATGATTAGGCTAGCTCACCAAACTAAAGACCACAGCTCCTCGATAAGACAATTTATTGAAATTTTATTCAGGCTCCAATAAGGGTGTAATGACTTTGCTTATCTAGGACCCTTGACATTGCTTCCAATAGCAGATCTTCATGTACGCACTCACACATCTAATCTCTGCAACATCAGAAAGATCCTCAACCTCAATTTGTTCTAACAATTTAATACTTTCTCGCTGTCAGCCATTTTATGTACAGTTTCTATGTACACCACCAGTTTCTATTTCAGTCATGTTTCTGGGAACCTGGTATGCTAACCTGGTCACCAATATTGCTTTAGAGAAACAGAGAAGCTTGTATGGCCTTACATACAGCACTACTTCTAAGAATATGTCTAGATGAGCACTACTAAACACATTCTTCTCTTCACTGCCACCTGCTGGTTGAGCACCTAAAATACTACCAAAAAAACAAACCCCTTTCTGTTCACCTAATTGCTTGTTAACTCAGAGAAAGCATTAACCTGGGGGGAAATTGAAACTCAAATAATGAAAATGTCACATAATGTAATAGGGAGGATGTTGTTTCACTCACTTTGTACTCATGATCCTGAAAATAGGTGTGGAAGGTGTGTTCTGCATTCTCAATCATGCTCAGAGAGCTGAACACTAGCGTCTCATCCTGCAGAGCATGTACAATAAATACAAATGACTCTTTTTTTTCACAGGCACAACATGCAAAAATACTTGTATATGAAAATATGTTTTTAAAAAATGTATCAGAAGTGCACTAAACAGTCAATAATAAACTATGCTTTGTTCAAGAAAACAATCCAGTCTTGTTCTCTGTCTAGTTTTACTATTGTCTAGAAATGACTTAATTCCAGCGCCCAAGTAAATAAATTTGGAGTTTAACAAAAAATATTTGTAAAGCAAGGAAATGAAAATAAAAATTCACCAGGTCCAAAACAAGTGTGGCTTGCGGGGTGGTCCTGGTCTTGACCGGGACATCCCGGGTACGAGGTTTCGATTGTTGAGACCGAGACTGAATGTTTTTGATGAAGCAGTACCTGAAAAGGCAAAGGAAAAAACAAGTGTGGGTCTAAAAATCAAATGGCAGCTGATCTCAAAAGATCGGATACGAAGTGACACAACACATCAAGACCACTGACAAATTATTCTTCAGCAAGACATTATAGAAGGCAATAGTCTTCACTCAGATGAAGAAAATAAAGTAATAGACCTATCCTGTTATTTTAGAGGTGGTTAAAAATATAATAAATTCTTTTAAAAATATATCATTACAAAAAAAAAATAACTACAATAGGGGCACTATGCACAACACTTACGGATTAAACACCTCGTCATCATCTTCCTCGTCTGCCAGAGGGCTTAAAGACTCATAACCAAAAATGCACTGTTCTGGACTCATTGGTTCATCCTCAGGGGATTTCACACCTTCAAAGAGAACACCCCACATAGTTATCATTATCCTTTCTTGAGTCAGAGACCTGTTTTCTCTTAGTGCTACTGAGGTGGGTGTCCACACCCAGGTCTACTATGTATGTTCTGCAAAACATTCTGTGGATTAATATACGACAACCTAGACACTAGGTTTTGGTGAAGAGAGTCAAACAGATACAGGAGCAACTGTTTAGAATCATGAGTATATTTTAACAATACATGCTAATTCCATCAAAACAACAGAAATACAAACATAGTAACTGTAGTTTTTTTGTGTTTCAATTAAGGTTAAGCACGAGGTAATGCACACAATGACCTTCAGGTCACTAACCATTGTCCACTGTTGACATCGGGAGGCATACAGTCGGGGTGAAGATGTTCCTTACTGCTGTATTAGTGTGGGAGTAGTCTCTCTCCATCCCAAAGCGCACACGGCGCTTCCGGCAGACAGGAGTCATGAACTCTAAATAGCCAAGATAAAGACAGGGGCACAAATACCTATCATTGCAATGAAATAACCAATTTACTAAATACAATGAATAACATGTCGAGGTCATCTACCTTCGTGGTCTCCATGCGTTGAAGCTCTTTTCCTCGTGCGGCCTTTACTGACGGTTGGGACACATTCCTCGTCAGAGTCCTGCGTAGTGCAGTCTGACACCATTTCCCCTTTGCCCTGGATAGATCAGGACATTACTGACCTGACACGTTTATTAATGGTATGGGATAAGCCACCCACCAGACAGATTTAACATAAGTCAATCAACGAATAAGCACCAATAACCTATATCGAGAACAGTCGATATAATTGTATGTAACGTTATAGTACCTAATATTTTATTCTGCAGAAATATTCCCTGTAACGTTGGCTATAATTTACATCACTATATTATAGCTTGCAATGTATCAGCATTTAGTTAACGTTACATTGTTAAGCCCCCAGGCTATGTAACCTACGTTGGCTGCAAACCCCCTGCATCCAGATATACATTTTAGCGAAAATAACGGCTAGCTCCATGTGTTGTGACCACAGACCGACTTAACCCCGATGTCATGCTACTACCTTAAAATGAGTGGCATTTAGTCTACAGTTACGGGGCAACACAGGCTCTCCAGCTTGCCTTCTTCATTATCACCAGAGTGCATATACCCCAGCTGACTTAAGTTGCTAGCTAGTCATAGGCAAAGCTTTTGGTTAACGTTCGTTTTTGACAACCTGACAAAGCTGTGTAATAAATATTATGTTACGGTAGCGCAGTGTCCAGATTTCAAATCCACGTTTTAGTGAATGGCTAGCTAGCTAGACGAGTAGTCGTACGTCTCGTTTGTATCACAGCAGAGTTTGATCACGTTAGCTAGCTCCCAACCTAGCTTCAGGTAATGTTAGTCAGCTCGCCAGCAACAACTCGGGCATTGACCACGCAGAATGATCACATTGTTTTAAGCAAAATGGTTACTGTTCTTCTATACTTCAAAGAAAACAACGGGAACGTAAGGGTTCACAAATGACAACACGCTTGTTCCTAGCTCACTAACCAGTGGCGACTGATAATAATACATAGACTAGCAATCTATCAGACAGCCAGCTACAATAACAGTAACTATAGATCTAGCCACATAGCAGCTAACGTTAGATAGCTAAATAATACATCGTATCGGTCGTAAGGGTAGCCGTCTGAGAGAGTCAAGTTAGCTAGCGCTAGTTCAATTTATTCTCACCGTTTCTATCTCTGCCACCGGCGGCGCTCTCGCGTAGGAGCAGCGTCGATGAAGGTTAGTTGGTGTTTTTGGTTCTTTCGGCACGTATGCAGAAATATTTCGGGATCGCAGTATCATCCTCTTGGGGATTACTGAACAGCTAGATGTCTAGCTCTACAGTACCAAATTACCCAACTAGACTGTAATCTGCGTTCAGCGATCGAGTACCACTGCGAGATACCACTAGCTTCATCTGATTGGACGAACTGCTTGTTTTGTTTAGCACCGTTCTCTCGCTTTCACTATGCGTCATTCATTTAAATCTACCGGGCTCTCTGCACCAATAACATCAGAGAAATCATATGAAGTGGGCGGCGCTACAGAATTCTCTGGTCCCCGTGATCCCGCAGTCACGTTGTACTACTCAGCACACTTTCACGGTTGCATGCATTCTAAAGTGGGTTAACACGCTGGCAGATGCGGTGCGTCAGAGAAAAAAAAAACATGCTGCACTATCAGACCTAAAGAAATTTCAGATCCTCTTACAAATTTATCCGACATACATTAAATAGGTCATTCAAGGAATCTTAAGGAAAACATAGCCAGGAATTTCTGTTGTGAAATAGACTACGTGGAACATTTTAAATATAGGCTATTATCTTGTCTGCTATACCTTGCAATGTGATTTTGTGTTTGCATTGGCATTTGTTTCATTCGAGTATGTTACATTCTGAAACAGTTTTTGTGTCCGTGAAATGGTCCAACCCTGGTGCTGTGGAGCATGAAGATTATTATGATCAATGGATGTGTTAAATTTAAACTGTTGAATTGTGCAAGGAAGCCATCATGGAAGATGCAGAATGGAACAGAAGAGTCAAAGACAGTAAATAATATCAGAACTGTACTTTATTAATAATCTTTAGTATTTGCTTACAGTTGAAACTCCATTTTTGGTTTAGTATTTTGAGATTGAATATGATGTATGACATAGAAAATGTAAACTTCAAAAGTTTTTTTGTCTTTTTCTGCTATAAGTAGCTACAAACCAATACCTGAACCTTTGTAAAAATTGAGAGCAACAATGCACTGTACATTAGTAAAGAAGACAGGGCTAATAAAACAGGAAATAAAAAGCAAACCCTTTTTATGAAAGCTGTACAATGATTTCTCACATTGCCAAAATCCTGCAAAATCTGGTTTACATAAAGGCCTTTCAACTGTCAAGTGAAACTGTTCAAGTAAAGAAACTAAAGCAAACGGTGTATTTCAAGAAAGTGTATAATGTAACTTTTGTTTAACCGTGCAATTAAAAATGAGTTGCTTTTAAAATGAGAAAGAACATATTAGCATTTCCTTACATTTGTGTTACACATTCATTGTCTTCTTGTGCTGCAACCGGTTTTCATTTTTATCTCCAAAAGTTGATTGTATAAACGAAATATTCTGTTTACATGTTCAGCTGATTTAAATAATAATGTACTAAAACAAACCTTCCAATCATGCACAAACACAATTTTGAGTAAAAAGGCAATTATTTACTTCACCTTTCAGAAGTTGCAAGGAGGCTGCATTGCATTCTATTCTTATGAAATGTAATTAGACAACATCACGTGGAAGCAAATCTGTTTTGCAATTTTCTGACAACTGGTCATTATAAAAACATGACATGCCACATGCGTCACCCAAAATATTTCAAGCGGATTCTAGTTTGGCATTATGGGAAATAGAAATATCACACATGTACAGGACAGGAAAATACATATGCCAAGACATACTTGGAAGATGTACTGTAAGTTGCAGAAGTAGTTTTTCCTTAAACAAAAACTGCTCAAATGAAACGTGCTACACAAAGATGTCTGATTAAAGGGCATCTAAAATATTTTATAATGTAGACCCAAGGAATGCGCCTGAATGAACCAAGAATTTGCACACCAATTCTTACAGCCACTGATTCAAAATCCAAATAAAGTTTTTTATATATTTCAGAAAATTTCTCAGAACACATCAGGTTAAAGTCATGTCTTATATAACAACTGAAAAGTAATTGAGAATAAAATATCTCTAGATGCCCTTTAAAACCCTAAAATGAAAGATTGCAACCCCTTACTTACTCAAAACTGTACTTTTGCCCAAGAATGCATGAACTGGTAAAACTGGAGGTAGAAGTGTATTTCCTGAGAAGTTGAAGACAAATGCCTTGTTCATATTCTGACTTTATGTCTACAAAATAGTTAATATGACTGAATTATCAACCCAATAATCCTCAAGATTAAAAAGATATAATTAACATTTTTAGTTTTGTAATTGTCAATTGCTCTGAAACAATCTTCACTGAATTAATGGCGAATATAAAGATAAAAGAATAAATTGAACCAAAAAGGCATTTTGAAAGTGTAATAATTTTATATAATGGTGATTTGAAATAAGAATTGTCACAGCATAAGGCATCTTATAATTACAGAAGAGATACATCTTAATATTTTTCTTTATCAAAGTCTTCACATACATTTTGGTTGTCCTTGCAATATACAATCTACCTGACCTAGTTATCTAGAACAAGCTTGTACTTTTTATGAATTGTCTTAAGTATAAGGCTAATAATCAAGTTGCACTTTTTCACTTGCAACCCCTGCAAAAAGGATACCTAACAATAGACACACTAAAAAAGCAAGCTTTTCCAAACAAAAAGAAATTAAATTTATTATAGCAAGGATCACTGTATACACGTGTCCATTATGGACGGTGAAGTCACCCCCAGGATTCTTATATTAGAGCTCAGTTCTATTCAAGCTCTAAGCCTCAAGTAAGGTACCTTGCACAGTCTCTTATACAGTGGGCTGATGACTTCAAGAAAGCTGGACAGGTCCACTGGGAGTGTGTCTAGGAACACACAAACCACAATGCTGATAATAAGGGCAGTCAACGTTTTGTCAACTCATTTCTGATCTAGAGAAAATTGCATGTTCTGGATAGCCCAACAAAATCAGCACATAAGCAACTGTGTGAGAGAGGGGATTTTGTTTTATACATCCATGCCAGGAACTAACCATAAAAAGCACAGACACCACCTCACAAATCCTGCTGCTGGCACAGATCAGAGTAACTGTTTGCTTTGTGGTAACAGCCGATTATATTCGAAAGCTTTCTGAACAAGGACACTGGAATTGCAAGCAAAAATAATATAATCATAAGTCTTTCAATTGTTACATTATTTACATGGTAAAACCTTGCCTTTATGGCAAATCCATTTTTTGGATTTTCTGACTTTATAAGAGGCAGGAATAGAAAATGGGGTAGCTCAGAAATAATAAATCACACCAAGTAATGACCAATAAAAAGAAAAAACTTTCAAAACTAACAGATATGACATTACTTCTCACACAACACTGAACTAAGTCAATTTTGTTGTTGCAGTGTTAGTTTGCATCCACTAGGTGATAGCAACGAGTCATCTATGCTCCATGACACCCCTGCAAGACCAAAATCAAAAGCCTGAAGTCAGCAGATTCCAAAATATCTTGTATATATGTCAGTTGAAAAGTCCAGATAAAAGCTACCCTGCACTACAGCCTCTGCTACAGGGTGTGGAAGTCACACCCTGACACAGAAATCCAGACATGCTTGGGTCGTGGACATCGTGCTTAAGATTTAATTCGTTGGCTGTGAATTCATTCATTCTGTGGCGATTTAGTGCAAATCAAGCCACATAAAAGCCATTAATGACACCTCCAACCATAAGCAAGACCAGCTGAGCAAATGTGACAAGCATGCCCACCTGAATGGCCAGAAAAACCCCAGGACACAAACAAAAATTCAGAACTTACATAGAAAATTCACCAATAAAATGACACCAGATGATAAATGGATTGAAAGAAAAGCCAGAAATCCTCCTGATAACAGACATGTTATAATAACAACATTTAGAAAAATAAGGAAACCTAACAAGGAAACCCCTATAAGCAACTTTAGATGACACAATATTCTGTAGAATCAATACATCGATGAAGATGTTCAAAATCCCCTCATAAGAGTTCCACCAAATATTGTAATACAACACTTATTTCTATGTTCTCATATTTCAGAATTGCATTCCCCCAATTCAGATCTAAGATGGATAATTTCTGGTGATACTGGCAACTATTTATACAGTAAATTGACCCAAGCATAAAGCCTTGCTTGTGAGGTAGAAAAGGCCTCACTTCTGAATGAGAGTCTGCAGGACACGAGGTATTCAGTGTTGTAACATTTCCTGATAAACAAGTAAAGGCAAAATAAAGTGATCTTCCCTGAGAATGCTAAATAAGCCACACACACAGAGCGTACTGATTTTGGGTTCTGAACCATTTAACAAGAATGCAAAAAACAGCTTTGGCCTTCGTACCTATGCAATGAACATGAAATATTTCTGAATCCTCAGCTTTTGTGGCTTCATAGAACTATAGAGCAATAATCTGACAGAAACCCAAATACCTCCCATGGGACCAGGTCAAGAGGTCAGTCTGACAAACAGTACTGACCTGAAGGTTTAAATCGATTGCCAGTCGCCCATCCTTTCCTTCTTTGCCATGACACATCACAATATAAATCTCTATCTTTTCATCAGCAGTATTATTGCGTCCATAATTGCCAAGCACGTTTAGCACTCTCAGAGCAAGTGAATTATCTTTAAAAGGTCAGATAGGAGTCAAAGGTGGGGATATCTCTTTTTTCATTCCTTTGATACTTCCAATTCAGCATACAACATTCTCTCAACCTTGCCATGGAGATACCAGTAGAGGTGTTTTAGCAGGATAATGAATAACATTTATAATAATTATTCGTGGAACAATAAAATCAACAAACATGCATATATGAAACACCCTCTGCTGCACTACTAGTACTAATGTGATTGAATCTTCACATACATGTTGGCAATATAATTTTTTAAAAAGAAAGTTCTAGTTATATTTCTATTTATAACCTCTTTTTTTAGAAGAAAAAAAAAACAAACGAAAAAAGGGCAAGCACTCATCTTTCATGCAAATTGAAGAACCCAACAAATCCATTTTGCCTGCCATTTTCTTGTTCTGCACATACCACTTCTCATCTCCAGATGCAGGACAAATTATATTCTCTACAAGACTAATTAATGATAATTAATTTTACAGAATGGGAAATCTATCCTTTTTGGTGAAACTAGAGATAATTAATTGCAGATTTGAAAGAATTATTAAAAATCTAAATGCTTACAATGCTTTAATTTTCACAGAACATCAGACTGACCATGAGAAAAACAGTATACTGCTCTGACCAACCACCCCACTCCCCATGTGCATACACGCACGCACGCAGTACATGCCAACACAAATCCATTGAAATGGTTGGCCACATCAATTCAAAATTTTCACTCTCTCACTTTAGCTCGATCGTTCTTTGCAGTATACTTGAGCAGTACAGAAATGTTCTCAAAGTCTAAATTCAGATTTATATCCAGCAAGCAATTCTCACAAAGGTCTGAGATGATACTACAGATGAGACTAGAGAATATTTATTTTAAAGTACTTTGGATGGAAAATATTAACTTAACTGAGACAACATGACTACTGTGTCCATGTAATATCTTTGAAATTTTCAATGTATTTTCTTTGCATAGGCATTTCCAATGCGTAGGTGAAAATAAGGTGCTGTGAATATCTAATAATTTTTCATGCAAAAACGGCAACAAATTTTTAGGGGGGCTGGGGGGAATGAACACGGCCAATATAACTTTTAATGAAATAAGTTGGTTTTCTTTTACACTGATTATAACTAATTCTTCACCTCCATTCTTCTGACCAGCAGCAACAGTTAAAAGGAGCTAAGCTTTCTTTTAGTGGAAGGAAATTACCCATGGCATCAGTCTGTGTGCTTGCGAAGCACACCAAGCCAACTTGCAGATCTGCCAGACGGACACCAAAAATGACAGTTAATATACAAATGGATTAAATGGAAAACAGAAAACAGGGCATATTATAATCTTCCCTTTAGGTAACAATGTAAATCTGAGGAATACATTTTCATTGTAACAGCAAGCTAGCTGCTGGCAGAATTTAGACACCCATTTTAAGATTACACCAGCCATTATCATCAAATTACCTAATCTCATATTGCCAATTGAAAAATTGTAATACATTTCAGTTTTGAAGCAAAAGAATCATCTCTCTTGTTACTAGAAAAGTGCTAATCTATTACCAGTATAAATCAACAACCAATATTCCCATGGAATTTTCTACCTTTGAAAAGATCTGTCTGGATATGACCAATTTCACAGAAGCTGTATTAAGAATAAAAATGTGAGTAACCAAGACAGCCCCTCTCCCCCCAATGGGTGGTTTTACCAGTATGACAGGCTAACATGATAGGCAAAGTATTTTCCTATGGACACAACTAAACAATCAGGAGTAAACTGCACATCTTTATTGCACTGCCAACATTATTTTCACACCACTACAGGAGGTGAATTGCTGAATTGAGATTTACCAGTCAATCTTTAGGTTTAAAACAGTTGCCAGGTATTTTAATAAAGCTCCACCATATTTTGGAATAAAAAGAGATAACTGTAAATTTGTATTAAACCCGTTTAAAAAGGCATTTTCATACAATTGTGAACCCAAAATAAATGAAGACATAATTGCAATTACAATGGCATAAATGTGAAGTCAGGCAATGGGTCAGCACCAAAGCTCTCTCGTTTGTGTGTTTGCATATGTGTGTGTGTGTGTGTACATGTATGTCTGTACATATTGGTTGTTAATACGTGTTTTGAAGTTGGTAAAATTAAACAAGCAACTGGATCTAAATCAAGAAATTCCATGTAAAGTACTTTTTTGGTGGGGTGGGCCAAAGACAAGTTTCATCATTTCAAACGATTGGCAGCTTGTGGAAACGATCACTCATGATCCAATAATGATTCAGTGCCAGTAGCTGAGTAAAACAGCAGGTATGGCAGAAAACCATTACTTTGGGTCTAAAGCAGTGTGTTCTACATTATGATGTTAAAATAGAGCAACTCTATCCCATATCAGAAGTGGATTAAGGTTTCTTTTCCCAGAAGGTGTAAAGGGACATCCATTAAGATCCAGCCATTACTTGTCATCAGACTGAGGTCCCACATAATAAACATTGATGTTTTACAAAGCGCACCTTGTTATTGATTAATATTTTAGGCACATGAGCAAGGACACACAGACACGCAAGCAAACACACACACACACACACACACACACACACTTGCCACCCTATCTCCATCCCCTGCAGTCCAGCCTCGCGCCCACACAGCTCTCTACAGCAACCATGGCTCTGGGGGGTAAACTTTCCTTTCTAAGTGAGAGGGTGAACTCTCTATTAAATAAGAGAGGGCAAACTCTCATTTTCTTCCTCTAGCATGGATAAACAGTACCTATATTGGTATGGTATCGCAGGAAAATGAACAAAACCGTCATTGAGCATTTTTGCACAAGTGTAACAATAAGCTTGTTGCAAGTTGGGGGAAGAGTCCAATAGAGAAAGCCAAAGCTAGAGACATCCTGAGAGGCCTGGTGGAAACGAGCTCAGTTTCCATCTCTCTGAGGTTCACGGGGAAAGGGGGAGTCTTGCATATGAGGTATGCCTGCAGTTACAGATCAACTCTCCTCTCTCATCACACATTGCTTCATTTTCAACTGTATCACGCAAGCTTAAAAGAAGCTAAAAACTAATGAGGTCACCACGGTGCTTTGTTATGCCCTGAAGAAATAACGTATACTTTAAAGCATCTTTATCTAGAATAAAATAGAAGATATTTACACATTTTTCTTTAAACCCTAAATATACTTTTTTTTGCAATGAGCATGTAATAATAATAACAACATTAATATAAGATAAAAAATTAAAATCCTTTTTCCTCTTGTTTGAAAAGTAGCTTCACGGTCAGTCAGTAGATGTTTAAAATGGCGTAAACAGTGCATTAACCTTAATGTTGATTATTGTTATATTGTTCACATGTTATCTGTACATTTATGAAGAAGAAATAAATTATTCACAGGTTGTGCATATACCTCCATACTGGCTCTAGTTATATTTCACAACTATTTTGGCTGCTGAGTGAAGGTGGAAAGAAAATTAAACAAATTCAAAGCATAAAGACAAAAATTCTGTGGTAGGCAAGAGAACCTGAGATAGTGTACTTCAAGTGGTCTGGGTTTTAATTTCTATATTGTCCTTTTTTTGGCGTAGGCTACGTAGAAAATGAGGTTGGTTTTTGGCTTTAGTTAGCATCAGAAAAGGGAAAAGGTAGGTTTGTGAGGTTTTTAAGGCGATGTGTTGTTGGAGGAGGTAGGTGTGTGTGGGACAGGCTGAGACCCACTGCGTCCACCAGGGGCTTTGCTGTTACTGGAGCCTGACGATCCAGATGGGCCTGAAGGGGCTGACCCTGCTGCCTGAGCAAAAAGCACACCTGCAACATAAACATATACGATGGGCTTAGGTTTTATGGAATTTTCCATCACTCAGCAATAATCACCTTCTTTAAATCCTTCTTAAACTTCGAGCTGAGACAATGGTTTAGGAACGTTCCAACATCATTTGTTTCTGGGTTTCCTTTGGAGAAATGCTCACATTTACCCTCAGTGATGAAGGAAAATTACTTGTCACATGGGGTGGCTTCTTAATCATGCAACAATACTAGTTACTTAGGAAACCTTTTCGTGGAGCTCAGTGCTCAATCCTGGCAAATCATAAATAATGAATAACCGTGAAGGACCTACCAGTGTAGACGACCCCATTGAGCTCGACTGACATACTGATGCTGCTCATCCCATTGGTGGTGAGGTTGAGGGCAGAGTCCTGCCTGCCGTCTATAGAGGAAACAGAGGAAGCTCACATCATCTTAGATCTGACACCTGCAGCCTCACCAAGACATCACCGCTCTACAGAAACCTGCACATCTGCAGCTGGATGTGGTTCTGTCGCCAACAAACAAAAACTGCTCTAAATGAGAGCATTTCATTAAAAATAACCAAGTAGATGTAATTTCCTGTTATGACAGAGGCCACCCATGCTCGTCATCTAATGCCTGTGCAGGTGGATGCTATACATTTATAGATCTGTTGAATGAAAAGCTGGTCATGGGAATATCTTCAATACAAACAGCAAAAAACAATTTCATTAAAGAAAATTTTAAAGAACATTTATTTATTATGTTTTAATTGTATGTTTTGAAAGGCATTGGGGAGTGCTTTAAAACTGCGCAAACAAAAAAGATACTAATCATCTGTGTAATGCGCTGAAATAGATGGGGAAGTCTAGATTTTGCTAATCATCTCCATCTGAGTTCACAGCTCTGTCTGCTGGAGTCTCGTTCACAGATCATTAAAGAGCCTCTTTTAAGTCTTCTTTTAAGCGCCAAAATCTCCCACGACAAAATGATCTGCACTTGATTTTGCTCGATTCATCTCAAGACACTATGAATAAAAAACATTTTTGTAAAAAGCTGTCATCTGTCACTAATTCACTTAAGGCTCAGGGGATTCCCCAGGTTATCTTGAAAGAGACACAGTGCAAATAAAGGACTGCATGATCTGCACAAAGTAGGTCACCAGGGTGTGAAAGCTGGCTCTGTTCTCAGCAGGTGTTCTTGTCATAGCACAGTGCCTACATTTTGCACCATGCACAGAGACTGGTTGCATAGATAGCAATGCATCCTTGAGCTGAGGCAGCAGCATCTGTTTCGATCTGTCTGGCTAACGGACAGGCGGCTGTCCTGGAGCAATCAGCGAATAAGAGCGGCGCAGGCCTTACCCTGGCTGTTTATGCGGATGTTCATGGGCATCTGCGCGGTCATGGCGAGCAGGTTGTGCTGCAGCGCCCTCTGCAGGAGGCGCTGGTGCTCCTCGGAGGCCAGGGCCATCTTCTTCTCGGGCGGCTCGCCGGCCTCCAGCTTGTCCCTCAGCTGCTCCAGCGCGGCCACCTGAGCCGCCATGGCCGCCTGAGCCGCCGCCGCCTGCACGGCCGCCGCCTGCGCCGCCATGACCGAGTGGCCTGCCAGAGCCACCGGCATCCGGCCCGCCCCCGACAGCGGCTGGCCGCTATCGTCCTCTGCAAGGGAGGGCCAAACGGCGCGGGCTGGTCAGGATGGGGACACTTACATCACATTTCACAACGCTTTCCTCCAAATTTGAACAAAGAAACTCACTATCTGAATAACATGCAGGAAAGGAGTTGACTTTGCCATTTACAATGAAGGGATAAGTCTCATTGTCTATCTGCTACAGAAGAATAGATCTCAAAAGAGGACTGCACACCCAATCATTGCTAATTAATACAGCATGCGCAAGTAATATACTTCAGCACAGCTCCCGCCCCACCTCACCTTTCTTGATTTTCTGCACGGGGGTGAGTGGGGTCCCATTGGTGCCCCCGGGCATGCCCATGCCCGACATGGAGAGTTTAGGGGAAGAGAGCATGGTGGGCGTGCCGTTGGGGGAGTAGGTGAAGAGAGTGCTTCCGAAACTCTGCCGGCGGCCCTCTCGCCTGTTGCTGTCAATAGCTGCCTGCAGTTCATTTGGATTGCTGAGTCCCCTCTTGTCACATTCGTAAGGGTACAGGTACTTCATGTATCTGACAGAGAGAGGAAGGATTCAAATCTTTATTTCCCACGGCAGCAAGAGCTCTCCGCTTGAGCTCAGCCTGGAAACTCAAGGCAATGGTCATGAGAAAGCTTACTACCGCACAGCTAATCTAGAGACCATTAAAGCACTAAAATACTAAAACAGCAACTTTGGAAAAACAATCTGTACTGAGCATCATTATGTAAAACCTGTATATCGCATGCTAACAGTGCAAGAAGTATAACAAATGGCACAGGTCACTCACTAACAACATTACAATTCCAGTACCTAAAAATGTCCGTGATTTAACTGGTGCATTTACACATTTATCCAAGAGACTTTTCCAAGCATGACCAAGGCCTGGCCAAGGTCTGGCTGTACAGTTGAGACTGAGAATGAGTGGAACTCACTGAGTCCTGAGAGTGAAGGCCGCACTGGTAATGGAGGTAGGTAGGTTGAGCCCTTTGGTGATCTCCCTCCACAGCTTCTTGTTGATGACCTCCACCAGCCCTCCCTTCTCCGTCACCAACTGGTACAGCATGTATAGGTCCAGCACCTGCTTGGCCATGATGGGGATCCTGTTGACTGGGGTTCCTAGAGAAGCATACGCTTGACCATCACTTTAGGTGACAAAGGAAGGCTTCAGTGAATACAGATGGCAATGGATTATCATCAGCTATCACATGTTTAAATATTATATTTCTTTTCTTCCTTCAATCTCCCGAAAAAAATCTCAATTCATTTTAAAGGCGTTGTGCGTGCGAACACATGTTGAGGGAAAAACCTCTAAAAACATCCCAGGTGAGCAATTAAATGGGAATGACGTCAGTACGCGTTTCCTTTTTTGAGCAGGGAAATTTGTGCGCAAGACACAGCAAGCTATCTTTGGGCCGCAGATGGAGCTTTTGTTGAAAAGCTGCTTCCTTGAGCCATCCCTAGAGGGCAGTGCGTGACGAGTTTTACGACGAGCAGCATTACACAAAGAAGCACACACAGACCCACCCAGGCATTTGGTGGTAGCCAAAGCAGAACTGGAGCTGTGGGAGAGACATATATTATGGCTTAGAGTCCCACAGGAAGTTCCAGAAGGCTGCAAAGCCGGCCCCAAATGTTGACAAAACTCTGCTTCATGACGCCTGTCTGGCACGCTCGCTGAACTCAGTTTCTATCCGCTCCATGTGCAAAGGATTCTTTGACTTTACTTCAAGTGGCCAGAAAACCTCAATGCTCAGTGTGAAATAGCTGAATGCAACACTCTCTCACAGGGTGCAGAAAACCTCAGAGAAGTGGGTTCTTCATCTCATTTTCTTTGTAGAAGCGTGGGCAATCAGCATCACGTCCTAAACATGAGGGCCGTAGAATGTTGTACTTTATAAGAGATAAATGTCTTGAATAGAAAACCCCAAAAATACAAAAACAGATCTGGGATAAGAGCCTAGAGAGAAACAAATTTCAGCTCCAGTACACCATATATGTATATCTACATATGTACACTTGGGCATTATTGACCTATATAATAGACTGTGGACTGTAGAGACGTGACTGGCCATAAAGCTATCATCTCAGAAACCAATAAAGATCCACCCAACATGGTGAAACCTGAGACCGCCGTTCATGTGTCGGGGGTGGGGGAGGAGGGCTATTGAGCAGGACCTCCTAGAATCCACCATGACTGTCTGTCATGGCTGAGCAAACGAGGATTTACAGAGAAGTCCGGACAGTAACGCACATGTGCAAACCATCCCAGATCAACTAATCCCACCGACTAATCACACACCTCTCCTCTGCATGAAGCTGAACAAGTCGTCCAGGAACTCCTTGCGCTTGGGGTCCCCATCCAATTCATAGAGCTGGAGGACATGAAAGACAAAACACAAACAGGCAGTCTGTTAAAGCAGGAAGAGGGCCAACAGGAGCGTGGCCCTGGGTTGAGAAGGAGAAGGGTCGGCTTTAAAGAGAGATC
Source organism: Anguilla anguilla (assembly GCF_013347855.1). Taxonomy (NCBI): domain Eukaryota; kingdom Metazoa; phylum Chordata; class Actinopteri; order Anguilliformes; family Anguillidae; genus Anguilla; species Anguilla anguilla. The sequence continues at coordinate 23,051,577 of NC_049204.1, read as the reverse complement.
ACACGGGAGGGGACCGTGATGGGGTCAGGGTCAATGCCGTCAGAGGCTAAGTAGGTTCAGTAACAGTAGAGCGAGAGTTCTTGACCGTTTTTGTTCTGGGGGACCCAGCTAGGTAATGAACACCGATGCAGTGAATGTCCTGTTTCTCTAACAGACAGGGGCTCCATTTCCCTTTGTTAAGCAAAAGAACAGGCAGCCCGAGTTCGGAGAAATGGCCTGGAGCCTCGCGGATTTGCATGGGACAACAATACCTGTAAACTGCTTCTGGTCCCACCCAAAAATCAAATATAGGAAAAACTGTCATGGAAATGCTGAAAACTGAGCTTTTCATTCAGAATTACCACGGCCACAATAAAATCTCCCTACCCCCGCCCTCACGTGTGCACGCACACACACACACACACATACTTCTGCTACCACCACCCCTCACCCCGAATGGTGTAAAAGGTTGTTAATCAGCCTATTTCCTGGGAAGACTCTCAGCTGGAGCCAAGCACAGTACAAACAGATGCCAACCGGGAGAGCGGTCAATTAGAATACAGTTTTTTTTTCTTTTTTTTTTTTTCGGTGTGAGGCAGTTGGTCTCCTGCTGCACCCACAAGCAGCTCATTCCCTTTGTGCCATTTAGTGCTCATTAGTGACGCCAAGCAGCCTTAAGATCTTACTATCAGAGAGACTGGGGGGGGGGGGGGGGGCAGCAGAGAACCGAGAGGGGGAGGGGCAGTAATGTGGAGCTAGAGGCAAGTAGAGCCTTAATTACAGGATGCACGCATTTCTGAGGAGAGCCACACTATAAATCTTGTAAATGGCTCCCCTCAGCCTCTCTCACACAAGTTTCTAATGGATCTCCCCTGGCCCAGCCTCGCTATCCATAAAATCACCATCACCGCTTTCCTTTTCCTCCTTCAGCCTACCCCCACTCACCCACCGAGTCTCCATAGCACTCACCACTACCAAACATAGTGCAGCTTCATTATTACACGCCCTCCCCACATAAACAATCAGCAAGACAGAAATAACCATATGACTTGAAGAACAAACAAAATGGGACTCCCCCCATCCCCCCGACTAGCCTATGATACAGTGTGGCTCGGTCTCTCTTGAACAGGTCTTTCATTAACTGTATTCACATGGAGATTTATCCAGTAGAAAGACAACAGAGAAGATAATGGAAGCACGTGAGGTTTAGGGTGGTGCAAAGATTCTAGGCTGAGTAGACAGGACCGTTGAGAAAGCAGAATTAATCTGCTGTTAGGATAGCAACCACTTTGAACACGATAATCAACACCCACCCTGACAAGCAAGAATCTACTTGTGCAAGGTCTGAAAAAAAACAAGCCCATCTTCGAAACGGCTAGCAATCTTTATGCTAGGTACAAATGGAACCAGCCAATCGGGTTCCCTCCCCCCAATCACTGTGCTCCCCTAACTGGCCCCAAGCCCCTCTCTTTCATATTACTATGTACAGCTGCATCCTTTTCCCAGGAAGCTCTCAAAGACACTCAACCCCACCCCCAACCCCAGACCCCCTCCCTCCTTCCCCAACATAACTTCTGCAGAACACATCTGTTTATCTGTTTGAGTGGGGTGGGGGAGCTAAAGCTTTTCACATCTAGTCAAATCTACAGAACACACTGATAGGGCGTCTCCTAGCGTGAATGTTTCAAATTCAAACAACAACAAAAAAGGATTATATTCGTAAGGCTGAGTTGAATAGCGCAAGATTACAGTACTTCATCTTCTGTTGTAAAGAGCAGAAAGACAAGCTAATGATTAAAGCTGAAATCCATGGGAATTTCATACACGTCTGCATTTGGTTTGGGTCACCACGTGCATATGTTTTTCAACAGCTTTTGAATGAGAAACGGGCATCTGTGTTCCATTTCTCAATACCAGGGAATTTCTACGCAAGTGCGTTTCCTGCCAGCTTGGCTTCCCTCAGATCCACCCAGAGTGTTTCTGTCATTATGGATTCAGGGTAGCAAAGCTGCCATTTGGGCGTTGTGATCCTTTTCCTTCTCAAAAATCCTGTTGTCAAGCGCGACAGCTGGATAAACAGCGAAAGCGGTTTACCCTTTAGCTGACTTTTTGGAGTTTCTAAAAAATGCTATTTCAGTTTTAGTGTATGTTTGTGATTGACTCGTGTGTGATAAAAAAATACTAACAGAAGTTTCTGGTAACCTGCCAGCTTTACCATGGTATGTATCAAGGCCTTTTGGGTTGGTGGTCTAAAGCAAGAAAATACACCTCAACACCAAAACAGTCCATACAGCAACGTTACACCTCCAGAGGATGTACATGCGTATATTATGCAATTACTCTTCAAAAAAATGTTTAATCATATTTATAGTTAGAACAATTTCCTATGGCCTTACAATCTAACATTACACGAGCCCTTGGGAGTAAAGAGATGTGCTGCCTGAGAACAGAGAAGGAAGCATTGCTGTATAAAATGTATGTATTTTCTTGTTTAAACTACAAACTACAAACCAAGGCCAATCAAAAACACATATGAAAACCGGAATATCACAAAACTCCAGACATTTTCTTAATCTTAACTTTGGTGGAACTCATCTGATCAGTCTCATAAACCTTTCAGATGGTAATAGTAATTTAAAATGATGCATTAAAAAACTTGTAACCCAGAAATTAATTATTAGTTTCTGGTGATTATGTGTAACCATTCTGTAGCATCAAGAAAAACTGCAAAATGTTGCTGATGCACAGCACTATTCATTTTCATTTACAATGGGACAGTGACATTTTACAGTTATCGACAGTGCACAACGTGTGGTCTGTCCTTGATTGTGAGTCTGCCTCAATCTTATAACACAGCACAAATAAAACATAACAAGCACCAGGCCACCAGCAAACCGACTAAGCATTCCCCTGCAAGTGTCGCATAGCACATATCCGATCTTCATCACTGGACCCAGCCTCCATATGGACAGAGAGAAGCTGCACTAGCCTTGTGTGAAATACGAGTCGACATCTCTTGGAAACATTGCACCATCGTTTCACACCTGTCAATCACTTTCCAGGCAGGCCTAACACGGCCTCTCTGGGAAGCAAGTGACCGGACGAGGGGGGAGGGACCCGAGCTGCTCACTTCACCCGTCAGGGGTCTGTAGAGCATCTATAAACCAAAGCACATGATGTGTGGATGATACTGTCAACAGAGGTGACCTTCTACAGCATACTGAAACCTTTACACGCAGGTTACCAAAAATAATAAGGGAAGCTTTTCACACAGCCAGCTACATAGTTTTGTATTACACATCGTATTATTTTTTAACTGTTTCATAAGGTCAAGTAAATCGATTAATTGGCCAATGACGCCTGTCTCCCAAAACTCAGAAAAGGTACAGTTCCTTTTTTTCATAGTAAAAAGACAGAACTAGCCCAATAAACAAATAACTTGGCCACACCTGTAGAATTCTTAGTATGAAAAACATGACTAGTTTGATTCTCTGTCTGAGTAAGACTTGAAACCTGACCACAAAGATTAGCTTTTTCTTCCCTAACGGTTAGAATTTCCCAGTTTGGGGTTTTTTTTCAAAACACAAAAGAAAAACCTTTACCTTTTCTCCAAAATTTGCATATAATTATTTTTAAAAACATGTTAAATACATTTAATACACAAAAAGTTGATGTACTTTTTCTTTACAGGGTTTGGTTTGAAAGTTTTGAGTAGGACTATTTCTTTTTTCTTTCCACCACCCTTGAGAAATGGTAAGGCATATTTATGCAACCTTCTCAAACAATTTTCAGCTCTGTGAAAGAGCAGAAATGTCTAGAGGCATGAGCAAACATGCCTTGCTCCTGACTGAATTCCTGACCTCTCAACCTGAGATTCACTTCAGATGGGGGCCATAATCCAGGCTGGCTGTAGCCCCCGTGCGCTGTGAGGCCTTTGCAAAAGCACATGCACTCCTGTGCATAAGTGCAGAATGCCTGTGTGCAACTCAAACACATTTCAAGTTTCATAAAATGGGGTCGACACTTGATTTTCCATGGAAAAGACATATCTGCACTTTCATAGAAATCCTCACACAGAAACAACACAAGCTAGATGACACAGCCTTAATATCACTGCTATCGATGTACAACACCAACAATTGTACTATTGAAGTAAGTCTCTACATCCAATGCCAGTGAATCAGTGCATTCACCGTACTGCAGGGAAACAAAGATTAGTCTCCACTCAATGTGAATATGTGGGCTGTATTTGTTAGAAAACTTATGTTTGTCTGTACTGGTATACAGAATAACGAAAAACTGAATGTAGTGATGTTAAAATATAAAAGCATTTATATATTAGAACATGAAAGCATTTAAGCCTTTATAAATTTACTTAAATCAAATATGTAGCTACAGACAGACTAACAGACCAAAGGACACCAATGTAACTTATTAGCTTGATGCTTGCTATTGAATGACAGCCAGTTTACACAATTCCTATATTTCAAGATAAAATAGGCATTTTTTATTAGATGACTGTGTCACCTTCAAATATTGAATGGGTATTGATAAGAAAGGTTAAGGGTCTGAAAGCAATATGTTAGGACTTTCATTAGTCACTGACTGAATTGAGCTAATGCCCTTTGACCTAAATGAATGATTCAAAAATATTAATATTTTATTGAATGAGCTCACACATGCATGCACACACACAGGACCTCCCTCCATACACATAAATGTGCACTACATAAGTATTTGGACAGTGACACATTTTTTGTTGTTTTGGCTCTGTACTCCAGCACATTGGATTTGAAACGAGACAATGAATGAGGTTATTGCAAACTGTCCATTTGAAATTAAGTGAATTTACATCCATATCCGGTGATCCATGTAGGAATTACAGCCCTTTTAGTATACAGTCCCCCCCCTCCCCCTTTTCAGGGAACAAAAGTAAATGGACAAATTAACAATCTTAAATAAAGTCATCATATTTAGTACTTTGATGCAAATCCTTTGCATTCGATGACTGCCTGAAGTCTGCAACTCACAAACATCGCCAGACACTGGGTATCTACCCAGGTGATGATCTCATCAGGAACTGTCCTATTTGTTTTTGGGGATTTGTGCCAGTCTTCAGCAAGTGAAACTCATGTCCAGTTGGATTCAGGTCGGTTGACTGACTTGCAACCAAGTACTAAATATGACAACTTTATTTAAGATTATGTTAACTTGGCCAATTACTTTTGAACCCCCAAAATGGGGAACTATAAAAAAAGGGCTGCAATTCTTGCATGGATCAATGGACACAGATGCAAAGAGCCTCACGTTAAAGCTGACAGCCTGCACTTTCACGTCATAATCATAATTTCATTTTAAACCCAAAATACAGAGCCAAAACAACAAAAACTGCATCACTGTCCAAATACTTTTGGACTGCACTGTAGGCACTGGCCAGAAATAGCTGCCTCCATGCGAGGATATATATGGGTAACTGTGTAGCTGGGGAGCCATGTATCATCCTGGATTAAACAGCTGTGGCTCAGTATCAGATTTATAAATTCCAGAGACTGGTGTAGTATGACTGTCACATTGTGAGTCAGGGGTTTACAAAGCAGGTGAGCGGATCATTTAAAAAAAAACATTTTTAAATGCACGGTGAGCAAAATAGAGACTAATAAATGACTAGATAACTCTCATACTCATGAGAAAGTCGACCTGTGATGTCATGTGAACGTGAAATGTGGGTAGGTAAGGGTTTAAAATGCTACTGAGAGATAAATCATTGGCTGAATGCTGAGAGTTCACAGTGTGTGCAGAAATATTATTACACATTCAGTTTCAAGTCAAGCATGAATAAGAACACACTGAGGTGTGTCTGTGCCCATCCCCCCTATAAAAAAACAGAACTGAGAACAATCTGGTGGAAGGGGTCTATAGAACTGCCATCTTCAACACAAGGTGCAGATCTATTCTGTGATCAGGAAGGAACATGCACTCTATGAAAGGCAGAAAAGAGACCAGACTTGCGAAACAGGTTCAGGATCTAAATGACCGTTGATGTGAAAGCTAAAACCATCTTTTTCATAAACAAAGGCAACGGCAGATTCCAGCGCTTGGGCACGGATACAAAGCCGTCAACCTCGCTAAGACAGCCGGGGGAGGGGATATCTGGGAATGAAGAAACGTGGCGTCCGGAGACGGAGGCCGCTCTGGACAGCGTCAGGCCTGGGCGGTTTGAGTGGTCGAGGGGAGGGGAGGTGGACCAACCCGGTGACAATTAGAAAGACGGATGACTCCTGATCGCTTTCGAATGAGCCCGCTGAAAGTGGCGTCTGACACGGGAGCGACACGCCGCGCCTCCCCGCGGAAGGTGGCCCGCCGCCGTCGGTTCACGACCCTGCCCTTCGCGCACGGCTCTGAAGGAATGGGAGCCGCTCAGCTCGCGCGGCCGGGGCGGCCCGGTCGATCAGTGAATGGGCGAACGTTTAACCCCTCCTGACCCCCGATTTGTCCGCTCCTTGTCAGCTGTCCTCCCCCATGTTGTCCTGCCTGTGTTGGAGGACAAAGCGGAAAACTGCTGTGGTGGTGGGGGGTGGGGCTCTGACTAGGCTGCTACCACCCCAAACACACCATCCTGGCCCAGCGGACAAAGGCCTGCCATTGTCATGCACAATCACTGTACAAGACAGCAATTAGCTTGTTGAAATGCAAGAGCCGCCACTGGTTTTAAAGGTGGTACCCACCCTCTTCATTACACAATGAGTCAAGCACTTGCTACAAGGCACATCACATTTAGTAACAATATTTAACTCCATTTAAGTTACTATTTTCCATGGCCAAATATTATTCCATTACTGCATAAATCTTGTCCTAGGCAAACAGGAGCACAAACATTTGAAGATGCTGAATCATTCTCTTGATGGATGACTTGCCTACATGAGTGCTGAATGTAACATGCTATAAAACATTTTTAAACACTATAACCACCAATAAATCAGGAAGAGCTCTTTAGATATATTTGCAGCAAATATGAACTCTTGGATTTCAGAATTGATGTGTGTACATTTTAAGCAACAAGCTGGCCCCAATCAAAGATAAGATAGGGAATACTCCATTGGGTGTGTCTATTCATTTTATTGGTTTGAACACCCTTTCAGCAATACAATTTAAGCAGAGGTTAATGAGAACTGAACAGAGAACTGAATGTTATGGCATATCCAGTATTGAAGAGGGCTCATTCTGCCGATGAACCTCAGCCAATCAAAAAATAAATAAATTAAAAAAACAGAAAGAAAATGGAATGCACAGGACAGGGCAGCTAAATGATCAAGAGTGAAATATCTTTCACAGATCATTATAAATCGGTTTGTTTGGTGACCTTTTCTCATGACTTTTGAGATTCTATTTTTGTCAGTTCAGCAGTTGCGCTTCCTCATATTTTCCATATCCAAACCAAAACGCATGAAAACAAGAAATGAGCCAGCGCAAAAAAAAGCACATATGTCATGGAGCCTAGGCTTTATGCAATCTTTGTTTACATTCCAGCCGCTACCCCCCTTCTACGCTGTATTGAGCGCCTGCCAATTTCCAGAATCCCGTTGGCTGCGCGGCTCTGACATCAACCCAACACGGCAAGCACGCGCTGGACGCCATCCAAATCTCTCAGCCAGGAGCAAGGCCGCACTCCATGTTCAGCTTGGCCCCGATTCAGCATGTCACCCCGCCCTGCTCCCTGCCCCGCCCCTCTCTCCCACTCCCCCACGTCTTAATCTCCTCCCTCTTTACCCCCTCGGCTCCACAGGAAGAGTTTAATACAAATCTTTCCATGCCGATTTTTCCTCTGTCATTCTTGAATGGCAAGTTTCATTAACTGTGTCCCATTCTTTTTAAAACTGGGTGGTACAGCGTGCGCACACACACACGCGCACGCGCACGCACACGCACACGCACACGCACACAGCTGAGGGGGACTGTTGACTGCACACAGACAGTTTGTCAAATTACATACATTCCTGCACGCAGCTCGTTTGTTGGTCATGGCAGTTATTGAGTCAAGTTCGGACAAATAAAGAGAAAAAGCCCCTGAGGAAGGAGAAACGCGCAGTAGCACAGCTGTATTCCAGTTCCTGATTCTTAACACTCCCTGTTCCTATTACACAGCTCAATCTACCATTATTGTACAGAACCCACAGCTCAAGCAAAGAGCTGAAACTGGACTGAGTGAAACCTAGACTACAACAAAATCCAGGCTGGATTGCACTGCTACAAAAACCCTTCTAATTCACACACAAGTCGATGAAGGGGGAAAACATGGCAGCATATTTTCATGGATTATTTCCCATTACATCCTGTGGGGAGTGGCAGTGGGTGGGGTAGAGGAAGAAGTTCAATTTAAATGAAAGAGCTTTTTTTTTTTATACATGTTTTTACCTCTTCACATAAACCAATCAAATGGCAGAGCTGCTAACCAAGAGGTCTGAGGGAATGTGATGATATCTCCTGTGCACGTTAGCTAATGCAGCCTGTATGACTGCTAAGCGATTGGAACATATTTGTTTGAGGTACTCCCAGTAAAGGACACATGTCATCACAGTGACACATGAAAAGAGCTTCAGGCCACCTGCCACTCCGTGGTTTCGACACAGCTAAAGGTTGGGACCATGAAGTTGCGGTGGGGTGGGTTAGCATGAGGCAGCAGAGTCTTCAATGCATACCATTTCTGAATGGATTATGCTTTCACTTCCTCGAGGAACACTGAGAATATGATTGGCGAAGTAAAACCACAGTTATCAAACAGCGCTTTTTCTTTTCTTATGATAAATCTATAATTATTGAGCAGTTTTTTTTCAGAAGAGATTATAACAGCATGAATGAGGTACTGTACCAAAGTCCAGACCCAAAAACTGCAATTCTCTATAGAAAAAGAATGAAAATGTATATATACTCACATGGGAAAAAACTGGTTATACAAAGGCACATCATTCCTTTTAAAAAGTGACATAGTTTGAAAGAGTAATGGTAAGCTTTCATCATAATGATTAACTGACAGACATTTTGGTAGATTCACTGCACCACCCACTAAAAAAATGCTGTTATTGTAGAGGTTGAATACATGGAATCACTAATATTCAGACTGCTAATAAAAGATAATGAATAATCATAAAACTATGTTCAAGTCTATTTCATCTGTTTATCTTTGTCCCCAACCCCTACAAAAAAAAGAAATGTTCTTGGATTTAATATGCGTGCCTACACTTAATCATAATGCAAAGGTCAAAACAAGCATAAAAATCCCAGATAAGGATAGTTTTACCAGATATAAATCATAAGAAAATTCTCCTGTTTGACTGCTGAAATTGAGCACATAAAACATGTGCATGCAGTGTCTCAAGGGTTGTTTTCTATGGGGTTTTGGGGGGAAAAAACCCCAGAATGGCATATTGTAGGATTGCACTGATGCGGACGAAGAGAATGGCGAGTGTGAGACTGTGCGCAGGCTCATATTGTATCAACAGTGCCTGTGGCCGCCCTGCCCCCACCCTGCCTGTGCAAATCAATCTTTAATGCAAACTCTCTATACACACTGATAATAGAGGGCCAATGAATTTTTAAAGAGATTCCTTCTTTACTATCCATCTGGATTCCATCTGCCCGGCTGTTTGCATTTAAAATACAAAAAGAGAAACAGGAACGAAGAGATCAAAGGGTTTTTTTGTCTTTTTGCCTGAGGGTGTGTGGTGTAATTGGAGGAGGGCAGGCAATGGACATAGGGGTTGGAGAAGTCAGATTATTTCATTCATTCGCCTTTTTTGTGGTTGAGCAATAAAGGGTCCCCTGAACCGAATTAACAATTCAATTATTTAACTGTAAAGACAAGTGACAGGACAAAAGCAGTTCTCAAAATGGGTCTATAACTCTGTTCCACACCGTAAAATTGAGGAATATATGTTTTGCAAAGGGTTCTTGCTATACATGTTTTGCAGAATAATAACACAAAAACATAATGACCAACAGTTTGCATTGAGCAGTTCTTTCCATTTATTGAGCAGTCGTGTCTAATAGTGAAACATAATGTGCTTCCCTGGTCACCAAGTATTCCTCTTTGGGTTTTCCCATCTCTCCATATTGTAACCCTTAAATCCTTAAGACTCGTATGTTCCAGATAGGATGGCACCCTGAAAATCCCCTTTATAATCACTATGTAATTGTATTTCACTTGATGCCATTAACGTTCACATTTCCCCTGCATAACATTCAAAGGTTCCTGCAATGCAATATAAAGCAAACACAGTGCCAATTGTTATGTAACGGTGAAAATATCTGCTATCGGGAATCACATGGCAAACGTATGATGCAAGTGACACTTATATAAAACCCCCCCCCTCAAAGTTTGCTGACGTGTAACTTCCAAGAAAATGACACTACAAGAGACAACTCCTTACATAACCATAAAACACCCACTGGCATGTATATAAAACTATCAAGGAGAAGGACAAGTTTGACTGGTGGTGGGGGGTGCGGATACTGGTGGTGTGAGACATTAAAATGAAAAGGCTCCCATGCCTGTTTAGAATTCACCAGAAGAACATTTTGATTCGCTTTAATTGCTTCAAACCACTGATATGAGTAATCGATAGAGGAACCATTTCTGCCATGTGGAGATTAGCCTATATCAGAGCTCACTTGCCTTGAAATTCAATTAATTTCTAACCACATTATAGCTTGAATCCTGCACTGAAAGGGAGATACAATTGACTCACTCATTTTGCTTTAGTGAATGGAAACTTTTGGCTCCCTATCTTAAGACGTGATACAGAATCATGTACCCAAGCATGATGGTCGGGTAAATTTGTGGACCCACTTTCAGTTCAGAATCCTGGGTACTGACATGGACTGATAAAGACCTGCAGCTTTACCACAACGATCCGGGTCCAGCATGGTCACATTATCACTCCCCCCCCAGGCACATTCCAACCGCCTCCACCCACCTGCCCAAAATAAACTACCAAGTCTTAACCCCTACCTCCCCAGGCAGCTCTCTTCACATCTGACCACTTCTATACCATTTTATTCCATAACTGAACATATACAAACACATATATTTAATAAAGGCATATTTCTAAAAAAGTAGCTGATAAAATTTTAGTCTTTTCAAGGTTTGTCAATTTCCTATACATAGGAAATTGTTGGGATTAATGTGGTGCTATCAGAACATGAGGGTACCAGCTCTGTATTAACAGGTGATTGTGCAATATTATCTTAACCAACATGTTCCTGGTCCAAATGATTATATAACAGTCAACATACATTCTTCATTTTGGAGTAAACATGAGATTAGAGAGAACATGCTTCGAACATATTTTCATACCAAGCCTGAAGCCTAAGATTATAATTAGCCTGCATATTTCTTGTTCTTTTTATATATATGTACACACACACACACACACACTTCCATCTTCCTATGACATTCTGTGTATGTGCTATTCAAATGCTCAATCCATGGCAACCAGTGGCGATTTTACTCTCAACACATTTGGCCCACACATGTGCAAACAGAGCTCAGTTACAAAGGGCAGCAACAGCCATAGCAGTACTGCTACGAGAACGTACCGAGTGTGATCATCTATCAAGATTGCAATATTATGGACAATGACTGTGTCTGTCTATCTCTTACAAATACACACAAAAGAAATCACACTTGAGGCTCTATGGGTTCCTACACAAGTATCCATATCAACTCAACATCTTTTACGGCTACTAACTGTGGGTTTCTTGGTCCATGGAAGAGGCCAAGTTCCTCTTAATACAAAAAAACCCATTTGGTACTAAGAGGAAATTAAGGAAGAGCTAGATAGCATTAAATGACATCACATGGACATGAGTTTTTTCTGATAGATGGAGATTTCAATTATATTAAATATAATGTTGGTAACTACTACAATACTGAAAGACAGGAGCTTGGCGATATCCTTGGGGATAACTCCAAAGGTATTTCTGGTCATCTGATCAAGCTATCATCATAACTGCTGTATAGTGACACAATGAAAGAAGTGTGCACCATAATGTGTGTTGTTAGTACAATAGTCAAGCCAACTGCAGTCCATGTGCGCAAGCCTTATCCACTTCAACTGGCTTCCAGTATGTTGAAAAGCAGATCGGTCAATACATTAGGCAAGTGCTTTCATCATCCTTAAAACACTTCCTTCTAACAGGTTTAATAATAAAGGAATGACTTCCACAAATGCAAAACGAACAGAATCGATCCTTTCCTTACAGGGAATGGAGGTAAGCTTCAACGGCATTCTAACTACTGATAATGACAGCAATTCCTCACCATGAAATTATCATGTACCATATACAGATCTGAAGTGGCCAACACACATTAAATAATTACACTTCCCCTATATGCTCTTGACAGGACCAACTTGCAAATAGTCAGATTGACACAGCCCCTCACGAGAAGAGACACAAATACAGACAAAGCAGGAAAAATGTAATCACTTTGCTGTGTAATATCTCAAGGCAGGTCAGAGAACATATTAATTATGTTAAGTATTTTGACAGAAGGCCAAACAATGGATACACTGTGTAGAGTATCTGTGGACCATTAGATAAAAACACTGAGGCCTACCTGTCTGAATTGCTCCTCATAAGTCCAGTCCCCGTGATCCTGGCCACCCAGCTGACTGTGAGAGCCGTGGGGTGGGACAGCCGATACTCGAGGCTCCTGGTCCGTAAGAGGCCGGGCCTTGATCAGCTGGGAGTGGGGGTGTAGCCGGCGGTGAGGGAGCAGGAGAATGCCCTTCCCCATCACTGTGTCCCTCCCTGCAGGCACCCCCTCCTCACCCAGGTCATCTTCATAATCGTCCTCCATCTCCCCTTCAAAGTCCTCCTCGTCCCACTTCTGCTTTCTGTCCCAGGAGCAAAGAAAGATATTAACTTTCAAATCAACATGTGCCTGTTTGTGTGCATGCATGTATGCATGAGCACACACATGAATAAACTGAGAAGTTTTTGCATCAGTTTTTATGCTCTCACATTGTGTAATTTAAAGCATGCATAAAGTAAAAATTACCCAAACTAAAAAGTCTTCCTCTTCAGGTCATTTGCACATAATCTTGAACCCAAACTACTGAAGATTGGAAACCTTGCAAGCTTAAGGGGCCATACATACACATAGACCACATTATATGATGTAATCTAAATTTCCACAAAAGCGATGCAACTTATGAAATGACAGGAGAAAGGCTAGATATGAGTAATAGAAAATTCACAGATAATGATTCATCGACTCAAATGTGAGCGGATATCGGTGAGACTCAGAGCGGGTGATGTCATACATCTTGTCAATCACACAGGAAGCACAGCAGCAGGCGAGCGAACAGGAACTCTACTCACATACGCTCCTCCTCCTCTGAGCCCATCATGTCCTTGTACGTTTCCTCGCCTTCTTCGTCGTCCTCCTCCTCCTCATCCTCTCCCGCGCTGCTGCGCTCTGACACGGGGCTGTCGGGGGCCCTCTGCAGGCCGGCTGCCACGGCCCGCATGGCGGCCAGCGCCGCCATCTGAGCGTGCTCAGTCTCAGGGTTTGGGCTCCCCATGAGCTCGTCCCCGGCGTTTCCAACGTCGGACTGGGCTGCGTTTCGCGCCTGGGACTGGCCTGCTTGCTGCTGCTGCTGCTGCTGCTGCTGCTCCAATTCCATCAGCAGTTTGGCTCTCTGCTGCCTGTGCAGATTCTCCATCACAGCTTGAAGCTTCATCTCCGGACAGAGTTGAGCCGCGCTCTCTTTGTCTCTGCCCCCCTCCCCACTGAGAGCCCAGATCACACCCGGCAAGAATGCTCCTCGCTCCGACCTAGAGGGGTGAATTTTTCCAAGTGGGCTCAATGTATTGATGCCCGTTTCCCTCAAAACAAGAGAGGACTGATGGCTCCTCGGGGACACGCGCACTGTGTTGCACTCTCTGTCGCTAGCAATGTCCTGCAGGGGCTAAGGCCTGAAATGTTTCCTTGTTTGCTGCTCTGGATACGTGTCCCAGGTTCTGTGCACGTTTAGCCAGTGACCCCTCAGTGCTAAAGGATACAGAGCTTCTACGAGGTGGAGAGAGGGGGACCAGCAGTTCTTTCTGGACTTGGTCTAGACCCATGCAGCCCCCCACTTGGGTGCAGCCAGCGATGCTGATGAAGGTTTCCTCGGGTAATGTGCCACTGCACCTCTGTCAGGCCCTACTGGGAAGAGAGAGAGGAAGCGGTGATGAACAAACTCTGGTACCTCTTTTGAAACATTGTACAATTTATTCAAAACTTTCTTCTAAAACCTATTCTAAGTTCTATTTCATTCTATTAATTCTATTCCAAGTCCTGTCTGAAATCATTTTACAACTGGGATTAGATTAATGCAAAAAACAGCATGTATACGTTATAACAAGTTACAAGAATATTAAGAAAGGAACGACCAGATTTCTATAATTCCATTTTTATACAACCTATCTCTCACCTTGTGAGCCATATAAGCTTGAATTATTTCAGGAGTCATTAGTTTGTCTGTCAAATGAATACATAATCAAATTAGTGTCAGTAAAATTAAACTTGGTGGAATGCCATCGAAAAAAAAAGCCTTAGTATGTTGCTGAAGAAGAACTGGAGAACTGAAGGAAAAATTTTGCAATCATGTAATGCTGTAATACTCATGGGAAAATGAAGAGAAAACCATTGTCAATGTCAGCATGGCATGTAGGTCTAATACTACAGACTGTGCATACAGTGGAGAAACAGATAGACCATAGTTTCCACAATCAACATGCAATGCAAGTGAGCAGTATTCAGGGTCATTGGATCACCTTTGTTCAAGAGTATTATGCTACCAATGAAAGCTATTCTATCAAAAAACCTGAACTCAAAATCTGGAACTCAACAGAAGCAAACATGAAAACATAAAGCTCCTCTGTGCCTTGACCAAATATTTTAAGTGGAAATGTCTGTTTTCTACTGAATAGAGTATAGTTCACAAATAGGTCAGCGATAAGCTGTGCCTGTATCGTAAAGGAATTAATCATAGAAACATATTTTCCAAAGAAAGGGGTCACACTTTTTCAATTATTCTAGTCATGCCAGTGGTCAGAACTAATCTATCCATGTACTTTTTCACGCACCCCCAGCTACATTTGATGTATGATTATCATTTGAGCAAAGAAAAGTGCATTCATTGAAACTTATAATGAAAAGTGTGATATATTCAATACTAAAAAAACATTTCAGTCCATGAGTTTTAAGTGTGTTACAAGGAACTACTAGAATAGTATGGAATAGAGTGGTACTGCCCAATGATCACAACACTGTATGGATCTCACCCTGCACACTGCATCATGTTCCAGATGACTGTATGCCCTATAGATACAGCCCTCACATTTTCACCACTATCTTTAAATAATCCCTGTAGTACATCATCTTATCTCTTTTTTTTTATTTTTTATTTTTTACATATGTCAATAGCACACTCTGTGAAGGAACAAATTCAAATGTAGTCATATACTTCTCTCCTCTCCATAAAATACTAATTTCCAACTAAAGTCTACAATGTCTTTCTAGAAATGTACAGTCACTGCTATCAAATAAATTAGTCTGAATCTAGACATCCTCTGTGGAACTTTCCTATCCTTTTTCAGTTGACAAACATGATATTCAGGACTGTACAGTATGCAAAGAGAGATAAAATGTGTGTAAGCATACGCATGCCATACAGGCACTCATGTGCTACCAATCTTCGATTCACCCCTTAATTGACTTTCTATGGCTTGGATGGTAAAGCATAGAACAGCAATGGTATTGTTTCACTTAACCAGTTGGTCAAAATCTAATTCATAAACTAATCTGCCTCTAGATACGTACATAGATTTAGAAAGACAAAGAGTTGCATGCACAGCTTAAAATGTGTTCCTATACATTGGCATATCATTCACACACTAAACAGCAATACACATTGTATACAGTTCTTATAAATTTCTCTGCTCCTTTCTGACATTGTAGACTGGTCAATTTCTCTTTCAATCAAAGAATCTTCCTCTTAGGTTTATTTCTTCCTTTCAACTTCTTACTTAGCACAACTCATTTCCCTAAGCAGTTGCTGAGCTTGGTTTGATTTCTGCCATGTTGCACAGCAATTTATACCATTTGTGCAGTAGAATGTCCATTAGCGCTTGAGTGTCAACCCAACAACCAGCACAAAAACAATGGGGGCGTAACCCAACAATCATAAATGACTGGTGTCCTGCAAGCACCGATTTGGGAGATGTGGTGTGGGGGAAAAGGAATTAAAAGAGGGTTAGGGTTAGGCTCCCCTGTAGGAAACAGGATGGTCTGTGCTAAATGAAGGATAAGAGATGACTGATGAGAGTTAATGGGTTAATCCTCTTTTCCCTGCACTGTCACAATGAGTGAGGGAGGGGTGAATGTAGATTGCAATGTCTGAACAAACAGGACCGAGAGATAAGGAAAGAGCTGGGGGTCTAATTCCACAGATAGGCACACAGAACCTCACGTGAACATGCAGAACTGCGCCCTGATATTTGACTGCAGCTTGCGTCCTCGTCCACAAGCCCTGATCCCAGAATATATATTAATCATGGAGAGAGCATTTACAGTACCATGTGACCATGCAATTGTTTGTAAAGCATGCTGCTAGTATTAAAACTGTATACATTTTATGCATTTTCTGTGATTCACGTAAGAAATACCAAACACTTAATACTTCTGCAAACTGAGCATTTTGTCATTGTTCACCAAACCTAAGAATACAGCCACACATATGCCATTATTGCACATGTAAAAATATAACAAGGTACTGATGGATTGTTTTTATGCAGTTTAGAGCCAGAAAAAAAAGAAGAAAAAAAACGCATTTAAAAAAGGAAGGTCTGGATTCAAGATTGTTTTTGAACAGGCCTTGTACTATGGGGTTGAGGTCAAACCTCATATTTAACATGTTTCTGCCAAAACTAGAATTGTGCAAGCACTCAAAGCATTTCTGTTTTCTCATTTTCATGTAGAAGATGGCTTGACTTGCTCACTAATATTGTGCTGTTCACACTCAGTAGCTACCTCAGGAGCATGCTGCCCCTGGTCAGAGAAACTGAACACAGCTGTGAAGGGTGTTAACAGGGAGCTTGGCTAAGGGAACAGTATACACAGTACCGATCAGCACAAGGGTGCAACATCAAGAAATCTTTCAGCACAATATACAGAGGGCAAGAAAGACATAAGCACACTGTTTGTGTTGAAACTTGATTAGATTACAACTGCAAGCAGTGGTGTTATACCTCAGTCAATGAAAGCAGTTAGTGTAGCAATTGGGCTGAATGTGACACCCAGTAGAGGCTCGAAGAGAAGCTACAAACTTTCTGTGTGTGTACCAACACAGGCTAATTGCAAGTTTAAGTAATCTGGGAACAGTAGGCCTGCACAGAGCCTGAGAGGTATAGCAATGGCACTTGATGAATCCAGCTGCATAAAACCAACAGAGCTTCATCTTTTGCTGCCCAATAATGAAGACAACAAATTCAGCAAGAGCAAGGAATAAACATGGCAAAAATCACTTCATTTTACACCGGTGACCACCGCTGAGGGTCTTTAAAATCTATGATTTATTCACATTCCTCTAAGCAATATATCCAAACTAACAAAGGGGAAAAAAACATAGCGACTACTGAGCTTGTTACACTGACAATGGCCATCATGCAAGCATCATCCCACCCTGACATGAGTCACACGTTCCACAGGAACGCCTTCCACAATCTGCAGCAGAATGGGTGAAAATTCTAATTACTATGGTTTGAATAGATGTGTCTTTGCTACTTGGGCAAATACTAAGTGATCTCCCTATTTGAGGCTTCATGGAGTTCAACTCTCTTGATTGGATATGTCATTCATATTTTACCAGCCTGACTAAAATGACTTAATGGCTGCAAATAGGTGCCAACAAATGGCAAAGGAAAATTTCAAAGAAAAAAGATGGGAGTGAAGCATAAAAATATTCTTGCAAATATCTCCTATGACTCTGGTGTATATTTTGTGTATATAATGAGGTGCATCCTCTCTACATTATAATTGGAACTTTCAAGGGAGCATTTGAAATGGGTACATCAAAATAGAGATTTTTTTAAATGAGAGATACACACTCTCTATACATCAGCAAATTCCACGCTGCAGAAGGTGTATGTTACGACATGGCGGTCTTATCTACGTTTGCTAGATGGAGAAAATGACAGTTAATTAGATTAGATGGGAATGAGGCTGTTTTTCAGCCTCATTCCCATGGGCTAATAGGTGGGCTAAGGCAGGATCTTCATCTGTGTAGCCTCTATATAAACATTCTATTTAAAATCAATTTGTTGAGCACAAGGGGTACAATATGAAATATGTGAAAATGAGAGCTAGCTCATAATAAAAGAAAGATGCAGTTTTTGTATGAAAAAAATGTCTGTCCAATACAGATTAGAGTGATTGCATGTGAGAAGAGGAGGTCACACAGTTTGTGTGTTCAACTTTTGTAATCATTTACATGTTAGTTTTAGCTGATACAGATATCAATACCGAAGGACGCTTAAGCATATTCGCACATTCTTGCTAAATATGCCACAGATCTTTCACTCAAAAAGCACAAATGACTATATTAATATTTTTGCACATTAAATTGATTCACCTGGATCTGTACAACAAGCTTAAAGCTCCAGTAATCCCTTTGACACCAGATTGTTCAGGCTATCTGCCAGCTCTCAGACCCAGCACACAGCGCACCAAAGGGCAGTAAACGTGGGCAACAAATAAACAGGCCTTTGGACGTGTGTGAAGTGGGAGGTGCGTGACGTAACTACGGCTCCTGGAGCGGCCCTCAGCCAGCCGGGATTCCCACATGGCTCCGTCCCAAAGAATGAAATCAGCGCTTTTTTTTCTTCCTTTTTTTTGGCAGGAGAAACACGTTGCCTGCATGCCAGAAAGACACTTTCATGTGTGGGTTTTGGCAAGGGCACAGCTGAAAACGGGCCAACCCACTATTTCCCCACAGCGTCAGGGAAGCACGAGAGGCTCCCGAAGAGGAACGTGCACTCTTCCACTGCTGCGGACAATTCTTACAATTCTATTCGATACGTTGAAGATGTTAAAACACAACAAAGGCAGGTTTGTTCCTGGAGCCCTGTAGCTGACCGAGCTGCAGCCGACACATGAAGAATGCGAGCCCCTCCTTTGAAATTCAGGTCAGACATGACAGAAATAATCACATCAGCCGCAATGTTCTCAGCCCAAAAGAAAACATTTTCGGTTGTTCATAAAACCTTCATGAGAAGTGCAGGAAAAGGGAAGAAACTCAGTCACATCAAATTCCAAACAAGGGAATCATCCAAACTGTATTTTCAAGCAAATTACATTCATTGTCACAGAATAAAACTAAACTGGATAGGTCTTAAGCAAAGCCTCTTTTGCTCATGCACATGGAGATTTGAAGGGTGCCCAATATTATCTGAAAAGAGCTGGTGTGGGTGTAGGTTTTTATTTTATCCCAACATTAAGACACCTGACTACGTAGCAATGTCTTGATTGAAGACCACAATTATTTAATCGGGTGAACCAGGTGTCATAGTGCAGGGCTAAAGCAAAACACTCCACCCACACTGACCCTTTTCAGATAAAATTCGTTTCACAGCATTGTGGTTTGAGAGTACTTCTGTGGTAATTGCACATAATAATCAATACTGTATATTTGTTAAAGGGCCGTCTATAAACTGTGTGTGATATTGCACATAAAATAGGAAAGTATAATTTCTCTCATGCTGTCAATCAAATCTTTAACTCTTGAACCAAGCTACTCAAAATGTGTAGCCATACACAGGATGTGGTGCGTTATTCATTTCCATGTTATGCAAGATTTGGCTTTTTGCCTATTTAAAGTCCACTCTGCCCATTGCTGAACTACTTTCATCAGTATATATTGCAAAATATGTCCCAGTGTCTACAGTGCAACAGAACACCCTGGGGAAGGTATTCATAGTTTAGTAATATATAGTAATATATAGCTCAGACCACATTACTAGTTCAGACCACATTACTATCAAATGAAGTACCCCAACACATTGTGTGGCATAACCTGGTTCAAAAACCACAGCTCCCCCAGTTTTTGTGTGACTTAAAGGAGGGATGGCATATCTTGCCTATTCTTATATTGTATGGGCAACTTGACACATTCCAGGTGTTTAGTGGAATTCTCCAGTAATCTGAAGGTTAAAATATTTATGCGATTCAGCATTTAGTGAAATTAAGGGAATAAATGTAAAAAGAAACACACAGAAGAATGTACACCCCAAATACATTTATGCACAAATGACCTAATTATAATGCTTACTTCTGAGCATATGTCTATAAACCTGGTATGCAATTCCTCATTGCTAGTAGCCACGTACTTGCACAACAGGGTTTAGAAATTATAAATAGTTCTCGTTATTAAGTTTCACATCCTTTTGCATAACATTCTGACATGCTCTTTATACTGCTTTGAATTCATATCTCAAATGAGGTTCCATGTTTCACTGGCTCATGAAACGAAGCACAATTGACAAAAACTGAAACATTGCGCCACCAGAAGTGGCAATGCATTTTTGGAAGCACTTTCCATATGTAATTGAGCAAGTTTTCTACTTGTTGAAAATATTAGGACAAAAGTCTGAGACGAGAGGTTCAGGGGTAAGGGCGAAAAAATAATTTGTTCACACTGCATATTCTTGAAAGTAAGCTTTTTTTTCTTTGCCCCTTCATGGTAGACATTCAATTGCAACAACATTCCTTAATCACAGCATCACTGGCTGAATGTCTCAAACTTTAAATTAACATTCCTTTTTTTCATGTTTTGTCCATGAAAGGACTGTTATAAATGCTGTTGGTTGTTAAATGTAGCTATGCACCATGCTATGCTATCGACTTAATGCTGAGTCGATAAAAGAACTTTATCAGAGCACCAATTTCTCAAGTCCTGAATGCATTCCAACCATAATTTTGAGAGCACAACAACAGTGGGAGCAACAAGCACACTGCCTTAACAAGGCATGTTATTCATTAGAAGGGGGTTCATTATGCAAAGACACCGGGTCTTAAAGAAGTGAACTTGATCGCCTACCATACGTTTCTAATCCACAAAGGTCCAATCAGAGCAAATCCCCTTTTCCTTAAGCAAGCATAATACATAACATTTTGAAGAACAGCCCTCCATCCCAATTGAGAAGTTAGATTAAGCCTTGTAGAAGAATCATAGGACAAGAGATATTTCATATATTGATAATGTATTTTTAAAATTGATTTATTGAATATATTTGTATATTGATTTGTCTCCCATGGGAAGGCCATATTTTTGCAGTTTTCACCTTGAGGCTTATTGAATTGATTTTTGTAACAATACAGAATATAGAAGCCTAGAGTCCAAATCACTGTCATGACAACTTGAAGGGCCAGCTTTGCTAGATTTGCAGTAGGAAACCAATGGCTTTTCAGTTAGTTTGGGAGGGGCACACACACACTTCTCATCTTAAGCAAATGCAAAATTTGAAAAACAGAATAGCGGCAAGTAAAAATGCTTTTTTCTGAACTTCAACATAATTGGTGGTAACTTACATATGACATACTGTGTTATAAAAAGCACACGTTTTACAATTAGAATTTTAATAATATAAAAGTATATAAAAGTTTCAGCCTGAAGAATTCTTATCATACAAAAGGACTTCCTCCACTGTAGAGACTTTTCTGGTGAACTGAAGTACAATGTTTTCAATCCATATGCATGTTATAAAATACATCCCAATAACACATTAGTCACTCAAGCATTTGAGAGAGGAACACCATTACAGGACAAACTGGTTAATGCAAACATTCTCAAATAAGATCATGCAATCACATCCAGGCCTAGTTCCTCAAGACAGAAAGCTATAGGTGTGGCAACAGTGCAGAGCCCTAATGTATCAAATGTGACTTATTTAGCATACCAAAGTCATTATAATGAAAAGAAACATGATATTCCAGTATTCATCTTTTGCAGTATTGTTTCACTAACACGTCTGGATGCCTCTGAAGGGTGGCAACAGTAAAAAGCAGTTTTATTTTTACTTCCATTAGATTTAACTATTTAATGTTGTGTTAACAGGCTGGCTGCAAAATACACTTGCAGACGTCTTTTGTGTGTGTACTATTTACGGAACTGAGAGGCCATTTAGTTTTATAAGTAGTCACAACATTAACCTATGGGAGATACCTTAACACAAAATGTGTTTCTGTACTTCTGGTTCACCAAAAATAGCCTTAATGGACATTATGCACTGAATCCCTCAACGGGTTCAATGGGGGGGATGGGGAGAGACATAAAATCACCGATATTTCAAAGGACATTTATGTAGTCACAGTGCTATTTTTTATTTTGTTGTTTCACAACAAAACAGTTTATGATACTCATAGCTAGCGTATAACATTCTCAAAATATCGTCACGACCTTGTAGCAATGTGATAATGTTGCTAAAGCATTGCAGATATGAGAGAACATTACGTGTTGTACACGTCCGTTGGTCAAGTGAATCATAAGGACAATTGCAACTGCATACATTTTGAGCTCATAAACCTGGATGAATTGGTTTGGGCATGCACCATGTTCATCTGCTCAGATAATCACAGATAAGCTTGCCAACTGTGTCATTTAAATCTTGCATGTCTCCTCTCTTCAACAAGGCTTAGGACAGAGTCTAACAACCTGCACAAGTGGTACAAGCTATTTAAATATCCACGATACCTCAATGATTCAGGGAGTTTTTAAAATTTCTAAACTGCCTATTTGTGAAACTTGTCACAAGAGGCAGCTGGGGCATTATCTCACATGCCATTGACAGCCAGCTGAAAAGCTATGCAGGCAATACACGATGGCTCACAGATTCAGTAGGCAGCTAACAAACTGCACGTGCCATCCGTCAGTGATGCAGCTGCAGGTTGTTTGCTGAAGATTTTTAAAAATTTTTATCTTGACCCTCACCCACATTCAAAAGCTTATTGTTGCACAGCTGAACTGCAGTATCTTTTGGCTGCTTTTCAAAATTGAGATGATGCGTAAATATGTAATTGTAGTACTTCACAGAAACCGACATGAAACCGTCTAATTCAACATGTTCTCTCAACTTCAACATGTACATACTGCCTTGACTTGGCTCACCACTTAGATCATGTTGGGGAGCTCACAAAAGCCAATTTAAAATGTAAGGTTATCGCTGATGGTGATATTTGGACATTAGGCCTACTTTGAAAACCTTGGACTCAAGATGAAATGGCAATGAAATGCGTAAAAAGAATTCTCACACTAACACCAGATGTACAGCAAATTTCAAACTGATAGACTGTTTCTTGAGCATAATTAATCACGAAAATCTTAATTGTACGGACAGCACAAGGAATAGCCTATATTCAATAAATAGCCAAGCGATATCAAACTTCTCACAAAAATTAAAGAACCAGAAACTAGGGATAGTCTGCTCGGTCGTTTCACCGGACAAACCAGAAACTATTTACCAGACTAACTTCTGAATTCTTGCATTTTTCTTGTAACGCTATAGGGCAATGATCTTAAATCCACGTGACAATTTACTTGATTTAATCGACCAAGGAAGCCCGTTTCACTTTCGAATCAAATAAAGTTAATTTAACTTCAAAGTAAAATTAAAGTAAACAGTAACACTTGGGAATAAAAAAATGTTTGTGGAAACTAATTTTCATAGCCGATTTCAGATCAAATATCCTAGGCTACTATACAGAGCCACATTTGAAAATGTGGCTCCAGACGAGTGTTATATAATTGCGTCAAAGATACTTCCCCATAGCAAAAAAGCAAAATGATGGAATAGGACATGTGTCCCTTATACACGTGTAACTGAACTTATATGTATTTATATTTCAAAAATAGTAAACGGAGCAAGTTGTTACTCGGAAAAAATATCAAAAGCTCAAATAGCCTAGGCTTTGTACGGCAATGGGCGTTAAAACGCTCAAATGTAGGCTTTAGTAAGGATAATGACCATTACCCGACGCAACGAAAATGCTGACGCAAATTACCAGCCCAGCACATACTGTGCTAAAACAAAAGTACGTATTTGGGCAAACAAACAAACACTATAATGCCAATAACAAAAGATGTATGTTGCTATAGTAAGGTCCTATAGTAAGATACTAAAAGATAGCTGGTCTTTACCAAAAGATATTCGACTAGACCCATTTCAGTTTATAACGGGCTACGCTCTCTCGGTTTTAGAAATGAAGTGAGTTTGAGCGAGCAAAAGAAAAAACTTACCAAATCAGCTTCCGTTTTGTTTTTGTACTCTTAGGAACCGGAAGAAACATTCCTGATTTCCCCCTGAATTCAGGTCGATTTTGATGTTTATTTGCTGTATAAACTATTGTATGTACTGATATAAAAAGCTATAGCCTATGTGTATTATTTCAATTCAATTGCCTACATCTAATTCGATTTGAAAGTATGGCTTGATTTAGAAGTAACATTGTATCCTTGCCTAATCTAAGGCGTGCTCACGGTCGTAGAGTCAAATCATTGGTTGACAAACAGCAATCAGATGCAAATTCCTAACCTCTGAATCAGAGGGGCCAGCCTACCCCCAATAAAAGAGGGATTGTCAGCAAACACCATCTTGAAAACTTGCAGAATAACTGTATGCAAGAAGGCAATGAAACATATGGTACGTATCTGGATATATAAAGATCTCTTACGGAAGTGTTCACATTTACTGCAACTTGATTTCCATAACACTATTAAAAAAACATGCAAGTTTTTCGTTTCCTACATTCTGTGTCATTTTATGACGATCTCAGCCCCACTTCACACTTTTACAGGTAGCCTATGTCACTCGACAGATTTCCTCCGGGTTTCGATTTGTTCATACCACATTACTTACCACATGTCGAGTTTTTGGCGACGTTCCCTTAGTTAGTGATCCCTTTCAACTCATCAGTGGGTGGGTGGACAGGCTGTTGTGCGCAAAGCACGGGAAGTATAACCGATGAATGAACGAGGAGGTTGTGTGCGCACGCGCGTGTATTATTGCTGATCAAACGCGTTATTTTTCGTAATTTATCTAATTTGACATGATTGAAACCATTATTGTATAAGCCGAGATACGACTATTTCGTTCTTAAAATAATCACCTCATAGTGTACATAGCTGACTCATAAGAAATCACTTTGATGAATTATTAAACCTTCGTGTTCTACAATGGATAGCGCGTGTTTGTCTTCCGTTTCAGACTTATTACTTATTTATAATCCTTTCGGATGCAATCAGATTTAATAGCAACCCCAAAAGTTATTGTAAAAGAGATTTAATCTGCTCAAAAAATATTATGAAGTTACTTCCTGCAGTAAATCACATTACTTTCTGTTTCTGCGTTGTTTCGGACTGAGGGCTATCCGCTTGTCCATGGGACACCTGTTCACATCTGAGCTCCAAGGCTGGCTATAAACCATTTGGTGGTGGTGGGCTGCATATAGTCATCATTTGCTTGTTTCTTCGTACACTGCTCATGACTAGGCCTTACATAAATTGAGAGGTAACTTGCGCTATATATGTTAGAAACACTTAAATGTGGTTGGGGACGCCAGCTGACTCCTTGCCACCCCCGTAGCTATAAATATTACGTTAGCCATTTGTGATTAAAACATTTTACATTCTACAATCAATACGCAATCCTTGGTCGCTGCCACTTCCTAAATATATAGTAGATAAAAAATACACACGAGACAAGAAAATGACCTTGATAATGACTCAAGTATCTAAGATCGTAATATATTTCAGACACATGATATGCGCAAGTATTATATCTTACAGTCTAAGCGCTCCTCTCATTTTGAACAAATTGACATACACCGATCGGCTGCAGGCCAAGGTTGACGTGCATCTTGTTTAGCTCTGCAAATTAGAACTATTGGACAGGGATTCGTTGCTCTAGTAGCCTACGCTGCCATCTAGTGGATAAATGCAGTAAAACGTCCTACACGTCATACTGCAAACCTAAAATGCGTTCATCCAAATGCACAAATTACGCCGTGGCGGGGCGGCATGCCCCATACCTATACAGCACCGAGAGTTTGGCACTTTTCAGGGTTCCAGAGTTTTACGTCAGCTACCGTGCTAACGGCACGATAGACCGACTACATAACGTTAGTACTGCAGGCGGCTGTGAAATTAATAACCAGACAGAAATTTAGCTCGCTTATGATATTACCTATCTGAAATGTATTTTAATGTGTTTATTACAAAACTATGTATGTAACTAAAGGTGAACAATGGAAAGGTAGGCTACTGGGGAGGAATGACCCGTGAAGAGTAAGAAAACAATGTGGGAAAAACAGGCAGCTTGCTACGGGCGTTTAAGAAGGTCATGCATGTGTAAATGTGACTTGAGAGATATACTTTGTAAATGAAGTAAAATCATAGTTAAATGTAACATCTGCTGTAAGCATATAACTATTGTGTGCAAAATGTCATGTCTTGATCAAAAGTGTATGGAAACTGCATACTGTGCATAATATCAAAACAGGACAAGCTGTTCTGATAAGAAGGAACACCCACCACAAAAGCACCAGTGAACTAGGCGTTTGGTCAAAGTTTCTGAGGGAAGCAACAAAGTTTCTCAGAAAAACAGAAATGAGTGCATGCGGGGGCAACTGTCATACCAAGGTCTGTCTAAGGCAGAGGTCTCTCTGGAGGGTTGTGTGTATGCTGGTTTTTATTCCAGCCTCATTGATTTTATAATTAGTTCAATTATTTGCTGAATTGCTGAATTAGGGATGCAGGTTTGCACATAATGGTGACCCGACAACTATGCCCCTCCCATCCTGTACTGTAATCCTCCGCAGCTTTTACATCTGCCATATAGAGAGCCTCCCTACCTTTTCTTTTATGGTATGGTATGAGGGGCTCTCAGAGACCAACAAGGCCAAGCTGCGGAGGGTGATCACCTTGGGGTCCAAGCTCTGTGGGAAGCAGTGCTCAACCCTCCAGCGGTTCTATGACCAGAGGGCGGTGAAGAAAGCAGGTAAGATCGCGAGGGACTCAACTCATAACCTCAGCACCTGCTTTCAGATCCTGCCCTCTGGTGGGATGCTGCCCCTGTATTTAAAACAAACAGAGGCAGGGCCAGTTTCATCCCCTCTGCTATTAGGCTCCTTAACAAACATAACCCCCTTGGAACCCCCCTGCCCCCCTCTGCCTGGAGGCCCTCCATGGCAACGAGTTTGAGACCACTGGTCTAAGGGCCGTTGGAAAGAGATATAAAGGAGAGAGATGTAAACAGAAGTCTGAGATTCTCTTCTTGAGCTCTATGATAAGTGCTTGAACGGTTTATCCTATTTGATCAAATAAAGAGTTTATTGCTAAATTACTCTATGACCTGGCTAAATTATTGCCTTCAGTTAAGGTAGAATCCACGACACCACTAAAATAATAAAATACACCCAGGCTTTAGAGCAGTGGTCTCAAACTCAGTGCCATGGAGGGCCGTGTGTATGCTGGTTTTTATTCCAGCCTCAGATCTTGATTATATAATTAGTTAAATGCAGGTTTGCACATAATGGTGACCCGACGTCTATGGTGACACGCATTGTCTAAATAAAAACTTGCTTATATTCTGTGCTTCAATGTATTTAAACGCATATGGCTGAATGAGTAATTGGACTCAATTAAGGCAGCATTAATTTGTTGTAATGAAAACCTGCATACACACAGCCCTTCATGGCAAGGAGTTTGAGACCACTGCTTTAGAGAGTTCTGCTTTAGCCATTTTCACTGACTTTAACGTTAGCTACCTTGCTAACGACTCATCAAACACACACGCCAAATTACATATACACGTGCACTCGTTTAAAACTGCCAAATTTTGCTATTCCTACAGTTGAGGTCAAAAATTTACATAGGCCTAAAACAAGTCAATTAGGGCATCTACTTTATTCACATCAGAGGTAATTTTAAAATCAATCAATCAATCAATTAGAGACAGATTTATTTCAGCTTTAATTCACTATATCATAATTCCACTGGGTCAAAAGTTTACATACACCAAGTTGACTGTCTCTTTAAACAGTCTGGAAGATTCCAAAAATTGATGTAATGACTTTTTATAAGCTTCTGATTGGCCAATTGTCATAATTAGGAGTTAATTGGCACCTGTGGCTGTATTTAAGGGCCTACCTTTAGAGCCACTGTCTTTTTGCCCTTGATACCATGGGAAAATCCAAGCAACTCAGCCAAGACCACAAAAAAAAAAAAAAAAAAAAAAACTACAAGTCCGGTTCCTACTTAGGAGCAATTTCCAAACAACTGAAGGTACCAAAAGCATCTGTAAAAATAATTGTATGCAAATATAAAAATCTTGGGACCACACAGACACTGCATCGTTCAGGAAGGAGGCACAAATTAACTCCCAGGGCTGAACAAACTTTGGTCCAAAAGGTTCAACTGAATCCCAAGACAATAACAAAGGAACTGGTGAAGGAGTTGGAGGCATCAGGTACCAAAATATCTACATCCACCATTAAGAGAATCCTACATCACCAAGGCCTGAAAGGCTGTCACACAAAAAAGAAGCCACTACTCCAAGACCAGAATAAAAAAGCCAGAATTAAGTTTGCAGGTGATCACCAGGACAAAGACTTAGCCTTTTGGAAGAGTGTTCTTTGGTCAGGTGAACCAAAAATTTAACTGTTTGGCCATAATGATCAGTGCTACGTATGGAGGAAAGGATGAGGCTTTTAATCCGAAGAACACTATCCAAACTGTGAAGCATGGGTGTGGCAGCATCATGTTGTGGGGGCAATAATGAAAACTGTAACCAATTGTTTGTTTTTAATGCCTTTTATTTTCAATTTGCTTAAATCTGATTATTAGATCGACCCACAGAAACTCCAGTATTGCTAGCCTGCTGCTTCAAACGAGAGACAAAAAAGTGGCTCTGACTGCTGGAACGATATGACCGTTCTCATTGGCTGAATGCAGTCAAGTTGCGGTGGCCCTTTCAGCACAAACAATTCAACTCAAAACCAAGAATATTTTCTAAATGCATGTAATATTAGAAATATCAGGATCATTTTTGATGTTCAGAATTCTAAATCGAACGTCCCCTTTTAACTTTTTAACTTTCAATTATTTTTTGTCTCAATGGCCCCCTCCATCCCTCCTCCAGCCCACTGGGGGGTGGTACCACCCCTGTTGAGAAACCATAATCTAGAAATGTGTGTCACCATGAATGTGTGTGTATGCATGTCTCTCGTAGCCTACATTTATATATGAATTCCTATTATCACTATTACTAATATAACTCATAACAAACACAGTACAAAAAGATGATATCTGATTAATAACACGTTTTTAACATACAAAAATGCTAAGTTACCCACACATACAAAGCACTTTCTATAAGTCATTACTTAAAATCTAGGCCTGCCATTAAAAGTATTGATATCAAAATTGCCCAATGCTCAATGTTTCCTAAATTCTTTCAAGTAATTTGGCCCTGTACATTCTTAATCTTACCATCAGAACACAATGTTCTCATTCAAATTTTGTGTCACATCAAAGTGTCTAATAACAAAAATTGCCTCATGCAAGACTACATGAAACTGCTGGTCAATACCTACAGAAAGGATATTTCTCCACAAAGGCTATGTTTATACTTTGCTGTCATGTTCATTTTACAAAATGTAAGTCCTTGTATATTTGCAATTTCAAATAAATACTGATAGTAAAATAAATACTGTACATACATACATACACACACACATATATGCAATAGTTCATTATCCCCACAGACCATTTCCCTAGCAGCATGTAACATTCACATTTATAAACAGACATTTATACCAATAAACATACAATCATTCTGACTACAGAAGGGGGGGCATAAATACAGATATAAATTACATATATTGAGGCATATTACAGAATCTTACAAACCTATGCACACATCTGTTTGCCCCATTGTATGCTTGTACAGACAGGACAAATTACTGGAAGAATTTAGGAAACACTGGCTAGCTTTGCTGTGGAATACAGCTTGTTTAATTTGTGTGAGCTAAGATAGGCAATATTGTTTCATGTAACTTGGCACTATTTTAATATCAATACTTTTAATGGCTGGCCTAGATTTGAAGTAATGACTTATAGAAAGTGCTTTGCATGTGTAAGTAACTTGGCATTTTTTGTTTTTCATCAGACACAGATATACACATTATATGGTTATAATTCCTAAGCGGTTCGCTATAGAAGCTAAACATTAACCAACGAGGTCAACAGAGCCAGTCCCAGCTTGTTTGGGGTCATGAGCCAGATTGTCTCAGGAAAATCTTTAAGCACACAAGAAACCAACAGACTTAGTTTAGGAGGTCTAAGAGAAAAAGTGCATTTCAGTGTTGGCAGTGCCATGTGCTGGCTGGGCAACTGCCACACGCTGTTTGAAAATGCAAGGGAAAGCTCGTTTGAAGGCTTTGCGGAAATTGACGCCCATGAAGGCATAAACAATGGGGTTGATGCAAGAGTTGGTGTAGGACATGCAGTGGGCCCAGATCTTCAGCTTATAGGTGCAGTAGTTGTGACGGAAGTGTGGACTGAAGGCCTGCGCAAGGATGTAGAACTGGATGGGGCCCCAGCACAAAGTGAAGAGCAGCACGATCACCACCACCATGCGGGAAACTTTGGTCTTCATGGCCACGGAGCGCTCCGACAAGACCTGCAGCTGAGGTGCAAGGAGTGATGAATGAAGACAAAGGAAAAGACCTGACAAAACTTTTTTGTCTTTACTCACCAAATTCTGCAGACAGTCCAGATAAGCACTCTTTAAGGCTGGCAATTCCTAAGCAGTTCATTATAGAAGCTAAACATTAACATTAATATGTGAGGAGCTATCTTCAATTAAAAGTTAGAACATTACAATTGGTATTTTTCCCAAATATGTGTTTGCAAAAGGTTACAATATCTAGAAGAAACAGCAACCAATCCTTGATATATATATTTTTTTTCAATTTAATGAAATTTTAATGAAAAACTATCAAATATATGGAAACATATGGCACCCTGCATCTAGGCCAAATATTTGTAGAGCCTTTACTCCTTCAAATGTGCTCTTAAGTGACTGATGGGTACCTGGTGGTTGTTTTCAAGAGGCTCCACAAAGGTGTGACCCATGCGATTCAGCATAACCATGTAGCAGATGCAGGTGGTTACCAGTGGGAGCATGTACACAGCCAGGAAGTTGTAGAGAATGAAAGCCTTCTTGTGGAAAAGAGTGGGGAAATTCTCTGTGCAGTAGACCTGGGGACCATACCACTCACCCAGCATGGTCTTGCTGTACATTGGCACTGGCACAGACACCAGGAACGAGCCTGATACAGAGAGAGGAAAACATAAACACTTACGCAGGACAGATATTTGATTAGTTTTAAAAGCAATTTATTAAACCGCAAACATTGGATGATCTGATTTGATTTTCTGTGCTTGTTTGTTTTAAATCTGTGCACCAAGCAAGGTGACAAGGGTACTGTGTGTATATGAAAGGTATAAAGCTCACTTAAAGACAGTAAGGGTTGGCATTCCATTGGAATTAAGAAGTTAATATTGTTTCTAATTTTTCTACTTTTCGTGTCTAGTCAGTTTATTAGATAGTGGTTAAAGTAAAAAACAAACAAAAAAACTGGTCATTTTTAGCATTTTATTTTTACTTATTGTTTGATTACTTCAGTTTAGAACTTTGGATAGCAATCCTTATCTGTGAATACAAGTGTTCATTTGAATATAATGAATATAATACTAAAAAGTGTTAGTCAACTAGTGAAACTAATGTGATAATTTGGGTGTTTATATCATATTTTATTAAATTTTGACTGAAATAAGTCTCTCAAACATTTATTAAATGGTGTATAAGCATAGTGAATGATTTCCTAAACAATACATTTATATTTATCAAATTTTTGTCACAAAATAGAGTAAGAAGTAAGGCATTGATATTAAAGCAACATGGGGCATATTCACCACAATTTCTGTTAAATTGAACACTTTATATTAAGTATATTGCCACAATTTTGTCACGGGTTGGACTACCTTTTAACCACCAGAGGGTGCCAAAGACTCTTTGTTGTTCTGGACACTGGTTAGCCTCCCTTGTTATGTTGACCCAGCCCTCTTGTTAACTTGCCCACCTGTACCTCATTGTCTCTATCATGTGCCTTGTTTGCTTGTTTTCTCAGTGTATTTAAGCCCGGTCCTCTGTCTATGCCTTTGTTAAGTCTTTATGATTCCTTGGCTTTTCTCAAGCTCAAGCCACCTTTTTGACCCCGCTGAATAGTTTGCCTGATTCGACCTGGACTGTTATCGGTATCTCTTTTGGATTTTCCCTTGCTGGTGTGTTTGCTTGTTTCACGGACTGATCTGTTGTATTTGACTTTGGCTCTGTTTGTTTGGGATTCTGATTTTTGGATTATGTATTGGACTTGTTCTGCCTGCTTGTAACTTTTTCCCTGCTTAGGAGTGTTTTTGTGTTTTTTGGTTGTGGATTAAAACCAACTGAACTCCTGCTTGTGTTGCTCTGCACTTGAGTCACCTCCAGTCTCTGGTAGCGCAGTGGACTAGGTGTTTGATTGCCACATGGGGGACCAGGGTTTAAGCCCCCAGTCTGACAAATTTGCTACATGTTTATGTTTTTTTTTTTTTTTTTTTTTTTTTTTTTTTTTTTTTAATATTGTATGAGTGTTGATTAAAAAAAAACGGCATGTTAACATAAGTTATCGCTGATAAACACTGGTTTGTGTTATTTTCCATCTACAGTGCACAGAGTTTAGAATCAACACTTGCTGTATTCTAATGTAAGCCATCATTGAGCTAAGCCTATATTCAGTGTAGTGTGATTTGATCTATTTAGGTTTTGTCTATAGGTTGACACTTAATAACATCAACACACCTCTTATTTTCATTAATCTTCACTGTCATTCAAATTTCAACACTCAAGTCTTTGCTACTCAAGTATGTAAAACACCCCCGATGTCTTAAGATATTACAGTAGGAACAACAGTACACAACCAAAATTGACATTTTAAACAAAACATCTTCCTTAGTTCTGGCAAAACCGATCAAAAGCATGCAAACCAAAAACATAGCCTACAATGTAAGTGGAATATAAAAACATGGAATGATTCAAACAAGAAACTGACCAGATGAAAAATAACACGTAATGATGATGGAGACAGTCGTCAGCAAAACATTTAAATGATTTTTGTGCTACAAGTTGGTAACCTACCGATCCAGATTCCAATGCTGACCAGCGTGGTAACTTGTGGGGTTCGACAACTCAGGGAACGCAGTGGGCATACAGTGACATACCAACGATCCACACTCATTGCTGTCAGTGTTACACAGGTTGCCTGTGCTGACACCTAAAATAATATAAATTCAAATCCTTGTACTGATTCCAATGCTAAATTAATAGCCTCGTGTTTTCTATAAGAAAATCAAAAGATCAAGCTGCATGTATTTTTAACAAATCCCATTGACAGCATATGTATGTAAAGGGATGCGTAAACAAACACCTATATTGTGTTGTGTGCAGTCACAAAGCCTGTCCAAGAGATAGTATTGTATTGTAGTACATGCACATTACATAGGTGGCTTACACAGTAAAATGTCCAGTGTTAATTCATCTCTTAACAGATAACATTCTGTTGAGACTAGAATAAACACAGGACAGTTTACTATGAATGTGTGTAATATCAATTTAATAGAAGTTAAATTACTCTGCCTCCATCTAGCTGTCATTCAGGCATATGGCACGAAAAGTCAAAAGAACAGCTAATAAAACTAGCATTGCATAATTTTATAACATTCGCCTAGTTGCAGCCAACACCAATGTAGCAATTACGATAAAGGCTCCTGACCTGTTGGATATAGCTGACGAACTTGCACATGAAGTCACCAAAGACCCAGCTGGGAAGCGGATACAGCACGGCAGTGAATGGAACACAGCACACCAGAAAAATGATGTCAGTGGTTGCCAGGTTAGCTGGAAGACAAGATATTCCTTCAGATCAGATTAAAGGGAAACACAGAGTTGCATATTCAATGACATTACATTAAATTAGCAGACGCTCTAGAGTAGGGTTCCCAAACTCGGTCCTGGGCCCCCATGTGTATGCTGGTTTTGTTACAACCAGGTGCATGTGCCAGAATTTTTTATTTATTTATTTTGGGGAGTTTGGTAGCCCCTGCTCTAGAGCGATTTATAGGCTTCTGCTAGTAGGCTATTACAAATTAAGGCCAATTAAACGTATTTTACCACATAAATAAAAACTTAACTTCCGGAGAAGAATATTATAGAAAGAAAAGCAGGAAACAACACCAATGTAGGCCAACGACCTTTTCTGTAGGCTACGAATAGCATAGTCGTCAACAGAACAACACAATGAAACGAAGGAAGTTAAATTTAACTTTTTTCTTACCAATATAGAAGTTAGTTGCAGTTTGCATTCTCTTGTGTTTAGAAATCACATAGATGACCAGTGAATTTCCTGCCAGTCCGATCACCATTAAAATAGCGAAGAGAAGCGGCACGAGCCATGCGTCTACCAGAAACGGGGGCTCGAATTTGGCTGAATCGTTGCAGAGCTTCGCCAACTTGCAGGACTCGTTACCAAGAACAGCGGATCCTGAGCTGTTCGGGGGCACGCCGAGCATAACCTTGGAACGTAAAACATTTTAAAAGGCTGTTATGCCTTGAGCGTGTCCTTATTGTAGTATATGCACGTTACATAGTTGGCTTACACAGTAAAATGTCCAGTGTTAATTCATCTTTTAATAGATAACATTCTGTTGAGACTAGAATAAACACAGGACATTTTACTATGAATGTGTGTAATATCAAGCAGCAGGACAAGACCGAAAACGAACTTACTGTTATTTAATAATTCCGTTTTCCCAGAAACGTGAAAGGTGCCTTCAGATTGCCATAATTTAAGTCGCATGCCCTACGAGCGCTTGTAGCATATTTGTTTCGCGCATTGAATTTGACCGTATTTTCCTCTGACATAGAAATCCAGTCAAATCAAAAACCTCTGGATCTAAAATGATCAGTGCTTCAAGATACTTTTATATAAAACTGAAGGGGGGTAGGTGGGTAGTGCGTGTCATTACCCACGCACACGCAAAAGCACAACATAAAAGTGATTTGCCAAAGGTAAATGCGATTTTAATTGCCACTTGTTGATCGTGCACACAAAACTGCAGTGTTAGGCTAAATTGTAGTTTTCCTTAGACACAGGTGTGTTGGAGACTGAAAAAGATAACGGACCGACAGAATCGCGTTATCATAATTTGATAACGATAATCATGATTTCAGAGTAAGAAGAAGCAGAACAAATAACTTCAAGCTCCCTATTGGCCCATTGTATTGTTTGTTTCTTCCCTGTCACTAATTGTAAAAGTTGTAATTCCGAACGTAGAATATCGATTGCTCTTATTGACACTGGCGCAGAACTTCAGCTGAAGAGAACACATTCCTCAGATTCACAGGTGGTCTACCGAAGCAGTGAATTACTTTTCCAAATTGCAAACCACAGAGCGTACGACAGGGAGGTAGTATAGGTCAGAGGAGAGGATTAAGGAATACGGTCCTACTAGTAGAGCTGTTAAGTTATGGAGTGGCAATATGAAGAGCCTTGACCAATTATTATTTATTACAAGCAACCGTACAGAAACCTCCAGTCTGTCTTGGGATTCTTATTCTATTGTAAAATCCACTAGTGGTTCACAAACCATTGCTCAGGAACCCACTTGTGGGTCATGGGAGTGTGTTGTTCGTTCGGGTTCATGATATTTTTCACTATTTTTCACTGACATTCACACCAGCCAAATTAGACACTGCACTAGCATCCACTGCATTACGGTGTACATGCAGCTAATAAATGTAAGTCCATATCTGAACATGTTGTATGTTGAAGAAATTGTGGGATTTCCAAAAAAAAGGGGGGGGCCCTGACTGACAGGGGCCCTCAAACAAAATGAGAACATTTTGGATGTTCTGGGGTGATGGCGTCCAATGTGCGATCTGTTCACGGGGCCCAGAATCCCTGGTGGCACCCCTGTGAATAACCGTTCAATTGTAAATGTACTTGGCACAATTCCAGTACTGATGTGTTAAAAATTAGGACATAAGGCTATTGTGAAAAAGTATGGCAAATACGGAACGCTTGGATGGACAGACGTTTTTGGTAATTATGAACAGGGCAAGATAAGTAGCAAAGTTTGAATCAGCAAATATGAGTGGCAACAACTAAAGGTTTCATATTGTGCGTACATAGTATACTATGACCATGAAAATGCTGACGATGGCCGGCAGCCCGGCAGGGTTACTATAGGCTGTAGCATAGGATGCTACGCTTGTGAAGGGAGGGATTTCAGCTGGGAGGATGAGAATGTCTCACTGCATACCTGCGACCGCCTCCAATCAATCGGGCACCCAGTCTGCCTGCAAAAGCTACTCAGCCAGTGCCCTCCTCTGACTCAATGTCTGTGTGAGCTCAACTGATAGACTGCAGTGTAAAGTAACAGCGCACGCTCTCCCAGCTTAACAGACGATGAGTACAAACACAATTATAAACTTTGATAAAATAGGTTGAAAGGCAGCTTTTACATTATGGTGACTGTATTTGTAGTCTAAGTCCTAGTACAGTGTAAGTGTTTCTTGCGGGGAAGGGGGTCACAATGTTCCTAAATACATGGAGTTAACTGAATTTAATGAATGTGAAGTTTCAGTGGAACACAACTACAGTCCTGGGGGGCAGCATTTATGCTGTCTCGTCTTGTTCCAACCCATTATAAAGGTTTATTTTTAATGTTTAGTAACAAAACAAAAACAACAACAAAAAAAAAACAAACAGATGATTACGTTAACTACCACCTGGGTTTTTAAAAGACACATTTTATGACTACCTCTCTGTCTACAGGCTTACCCTCTGTGTTCTGACTGGATTTCTTACTGCAATACAAAGGGAAGGCTATAGCGACAAAACAAAAAATGTGCATGTTCACAGGAAGGCCAATACCATCTATGGAGTTGAATTTACCCAACCACAACCATTTTACAGTAAGTTACAACCTGTGCATGTATTCAGCATTTGATTCAACATTTATTAAAGCACTTCTCCATTTGCTGGTCAATAAATAGCTACACAACAGCTCTCATTCAGTACTGGTGATATAAGCATGACTTCCAAAGATGAAAGCTTTTTTTTTTTCAGACAAGTAACACAACCACATTGAACACGTTACTTTTTTTGCCAATACATTTCAGCAGTTACACATTTCAACAATCCATAAAGTAAAAAGCCCTTTTTATGGTGTGTTATCAAAATCAATGGAGCCACAAAATCATAGAGTGTAGACAATACTGTGAGATGATTACTCATATCTTTTTATTTTGTCAAACAGATGCTTAATTGTATATAACCACGAGATTTGTAAAGGTAGCAGTGTATCAGTTTGTGAAAATGTTAGGGTGTGACATCACAAAGTGATCACTTTAAAATGCCCACACTGGAAAAACCAGTTAAAATCAGATAAATATGATGTGTTTAAACACAAACTGAAGTGGCCGAGCACTTTAGAGACTTTGGGGTGAAGATGACATTTTAACACAGATAAATGATCACATGCACACACAACTTTGGTTACTGACACCACTGGCTGGTGAAGTGTCTATAAACTCAAGTTCATATAAAAATTCCCCAAAAATGTCAAATAACCTGGATGTTAGCTCCCCCCACCCATGGTACAACAGCTTGCATACACACAGGCACGCAAATATCTATGTATATATAAATAGGCATAACCGATAGATCCTCATGCATACATAAGGCTTAAGTGCTAGTAAATGGTTGGCCAATGAGAGTAGACGATCTCTATAACCTGCAAAAGAGTTCATTAGGTCTGAAGATATTCCTAGTGCTTAGAATTTGGTGCAATTCACAAGGCTACTGCAACACAGTCATACAGTAGTACCAAATGACTGGCTGCCATTAATAGACTGGTAATATTTCTATATAAGTGCACAGCCATGTAAACTGTCCTTCAGAATATCTCCAACACCTGTATTTGTAAATGATGAATTTTAGTTCAGATCACAAGTGTTTCAGTTAAAAACTACAAGCTATGATTTACAGACTTATGCATAAGAAAAGCACACACAAAACAGCACCAAATTCGTCAACAATGACTGCCCTGAAACAGAGCAAGTACAGTTGAACTTCATTACGAGAAAATATGGAATCCAAGAAGACAATATCAATTTGTTTATATTTATCGTTTAAAAAGCAAGTATATAAGTGAAATGTAAAATAATTCATATTGATCGTTTTCTACCTTCTAATGTGCTATTACTAAATTTTTATACAGTACATATACTACTGGAACGATGCTTAGCGACATGATCCAGATCGGAACTGCTTAGATATTAAAATAAGGCCAGAAAACATTCATATAACTAATTATATCCTGTAACACTGACCATTTGGCATTCATGTAACTTTGAAAAGTATGGCTATATAATCTTCCTACATGTTCTAACCAATAAGCAGCTCATAGATATGAAGTGAATTATCCAAAGTTAGCCCCATTTTGAATTCTATAGGAAACGCAAACTGAAAACACACTATAAGCATATTATCTAAATTAAATAGATAGATGAGAAGGAATTAAATGGGTTTTTTTTCATGCAGAAACAGACCTGAATGTACCCTGTACCATCGTTAGGGAAGAATAGGTAGGTGATGCAGTCTGATGATAATGTATTCACACCTACAGTATATTAATGATGTGCAAACTCAAAACCTTCCTATTTGGATGTGCTGTGCTGCTCACAAAAACAAGGACAAACACACCATCCAAACTAAGTTTTAGGCAGGATGAACAACCTGAAGCTTTATGTATTTTGTGAGACACACTTTCAAGCCTGTCTCCATTACATTTTTCTGGCATGGCATCCAAGTGCACAACATACAGTACATTCACAACAGGCAAACCTCCTATCTTCACTCTAAAGCTGCTTAACGAAGTCGTACTGGCTATGTAAGTACAGGCTACACTCTGAGGCAGTGACCCCCCCCCCCCTCCACTACCCCCCCCTTATAACAACTGCTCCAGGTAGGCTGACAGCAGCGGACTCGGGGGCAGGAATTCATCTTGCTTGTTCACCACCTCGGTTTGACGAGCACCATTGCAGTCAGAACCTAGAATGAACCCAGCAGAAAAGTCAGGGACAGTCTGAATAGACAAAGTGCTATGAACTCTGGCTCTCGCCAGCAACATTTCCAGTGATTTCTGATGGTCAGAACTGACACTTAATGATTACAGTTGTGTTGGTCTTCATAATTCACATCATATAAAAAGAAATGATTTACTAAATATTATTCTGATACACAATATACAGACAGTATAGTTTTTAACCATTGTAATAATTGTTATAAGCTTAATGTGTCTTGTTGATTTTAAGTAGCAATATGTCATCATTCAATTGTGATTGACATTTAAACTATATAAATGGGCCATCAATTGTGTGACCACTAAACAATATAAATGGGCATTTAAGACCAGTGTATGTATTCCCATTGGTTGTTTGTTTTCATAACAACAAAGTTAATGGTTACAAAGTTAATGGTTGATGGATTTCTTCCAACAGCTACTTTAGTGGTCTCTTGGCAACCCTCCAAAGTATCTCCAAGTTCAGTGCACACAGGTTGCAGAGAGACCACGGCTTTAGAAACTGTACGGCTAAAAATTCTCAAACTTCAAAACTCATGTGTCACGTCAGGGCTGACTATGGTTAAAAATCATACAGTATTCTCAATGTAAGAAGTACTTACTTGCTGAAACTAGATCCATATACTGGCAGACAGCATGAAGCAGCAGTCTCTCAAAGCTAATTACAAAAGTGCACAAAGGAAAGGTTTAAAAAAACAAATTTAGAATAAATTAAAAACACTTAAAATATCTGGTACCAAACAAAACGGGCAACTCTTTTAAACTGTCCCAGGATGCATGTTAGGATTAAAGCATCTCTGAGCCATACACACCTGCTGCCAAGCCTAGTGGTGTAAACAGAGTGGGGCTGAGCTGCGAAAAAACGCAGCAGATCCTCCTCCAGGACTTCCAATGTCCCCTGAGTGAGCAGAGTGGGAGTACATGATGAGGCAGGAGAAAGAGGGAGAACCAATGGGAGAAAGACACCCCTAGAGTACCTTACCTTATCAGTAGCTTCAGTATTTCCTCTAGAGACATTCACAATATTACTTTTCATTTCCCAATACAAATAATCGGTACCGTTCACATCGACCTTGCATCACATTTTAGTGTATTCATACAAACTATGAACATAAACAATATTTCCTTAGGAGGATGTTTGCTTTTTTAGCAAAACATTTTAACTACAATATACTGCTTTCCAATAGAACAAATGGTGACATAACTTCTTACGATTAAACTCCCCATGTTCACGGTTACATAAAATCACAATATCATGACAGACAGGCGTCTGCTATCGAGACCTCAAACCTGGAGGCAGGATAGATGAAGTGGGTGCAATACCTGAATAGCGAGATATTCAAAGCACCTATATGCTAATGATTAAACTCAAAACACTTGTCTATGTGCCGCAGTGCTTACAAGGGGAATCTGTTTGCGCTTCAGTGTGGCTCGCAGCCTTCGGTCAATCCTTTGAAAGTAGTCCTGAGCACTGTAGGCCGGGTCCACTGAGGAGGGAGCAGACGAAACATGGAATCAATCATCTCACCCCAAACTCAGAGACACCACAGAAAAAAAGGGATTCAGTATAAACACCACTTTTTTCACCACAAGTAATGTGCTTCCAGATCACGTGAGATCCTGCCAAACGCTAAATGCAGATGTCACTTTACTTTCCAGGGCAATTAGAAAGCAACAATGCTGACTGTACCCTGGTTCTTTCTGGTAAAAACATCCCCTTGTGATAAAATGTGTTATGTGGTAAAAATTTAACACAATAAGCCAAGGTACTTGACAAGGACATCACAAACTAATGACTGTTGACCCTTCGCTTGGCGTGTCTGGTTAAGTCCCTGGCCTGGGGCAATGGCAACACTGTCTAACCCTCTCTCTGGTCTTTGGGGAGCTTCGCAGTGCGGCTCCTCTTGGCCTCCTCTTCCAGAAGAGCCAGAAGTTTTTCTTGCTCTTCACCGGAGCGATTCATGAAGTCGTTCCAGGACTGTGAGATAAGGGGAGAGCTTGAAATCTCAGCATACAGAACCTTGGCCAAAGCTGGGTATTAAGAGGTTTAGAATACCATTAATGCACCATTTTTACAAGAATGGAAAATTAATCAGTCAGAAAGAAGAAGTGTCCTGGAGTGGTGAACACAACATATTTCTGTTATTCACAACATGTTCACTGACAGGACATGACACCAAATGTCCAGTATTTGTAACTAAAGGTGGCATCATGAGGAGCTTCTGGGTAACTCATCCTGTTAAGGCACTGTTCTAGTGCATGGATGGCCTCTATGGTCATCCACTGACACATGTCTGTGTGACAGCTGACATTACATCCTTCAAAGGAGATCACAAGTGTCTGAAGTCATTTAACTCGACAAAGTTATGCAATACACAGAGCATTGCAGTGCATGATTTCAAATTGAGAAGAAAAAGGGGAATAGCATTCTAATTAACTGATTAATTACTAGGGCATTGAAGCTAAGCAGTCATCGGTGTCTGCTGGTTTGGAGGCCTACCTGCACATAGTTTCCATTGTTACATGCCTCTGTGAAAATGGACGGTGAGGCTGGGTCCCCACACATTTCACCTTCATCTTTGGAGCACTCATCTCTCTCCAGCAGGTTGGCCAGGTAACGAGCTGTTTGTTTGTTTTTGTAGCGGAAGAACAGAAATATAAACTTTTAGTCTTCAGAACTATGCTAAATACTCTGAGATGCACTTAGATTTGATACACAGCTCGGTTTGCATATGGGCCTGTCAATATTAATCAGAGAATCAGCTGATATGCTGAAACCAAAAAAACAGTTTGTACTTTTCCAAAACCGAACATTTCTAATAACGCTCAAATAATGGTTTC
Source organism: Anguilla anguilla (assembly GCF_013347855.1). Lineage (NCBI taxonomy): Eukaryota > Metazoa > Chordata > Actinopteri > Anguilliformes > Anguillidae > Anguilla > Anguilla anguilla. Next base: position 23,009,413 of record NC_049204.1, on the reverse strand, counting down.
CACATGCTACTTCAAATGACATCTACAGTGTCAACAATAATCTATCATAGCATTATTATCATTATCATCAGTGAAAATAATGGTTTGGAATTTATCCAAGGTGAGATAATGCAGTAGAGGCCCGTGGGGGCAGATGACATGAAGCCTTACTGTTCTCCTGTCGTCTCTGGCTCTTCCTGCCTTTGGCTCTGGGTGTGAGGTCAGAGTTGCGTATGGCCTGGTTGATAAAGAACTGCTTCCTCTTGGCAGGAGACACACGTTTGGCTGGTGAGCCAGGTGATGAGTTGTGGCGCTCTTCAATCAGGGCAGGGAGACATCTGAGAACCATAAATCATGCTAAGAATAGCACAAATTATACACGAAGGCACACACTCAGCACTCAGTAAACCAAAGGTTCTCGGGCTTATGGTGCCCTGGCTGGTTTTAGATGCCTTAATATGTTCTCAAAACCCGAGGACAGAAAAGGTTCAAATCACTTGTTTCACAAATTAAGTTCTTTCAAGGCTCTATGCAAACATTTTTTCCAAGGAGCACAATGTGTTCATAAGTTGAAAAATTTAATACATCCCAATCAGCAGATGTGCTCCTAAATCATTCTTTCATTTAGCACACATACATTTCCAGGAGAAAATTGTCCTAAAATGGAAGCACTGATTAACCCTGTCTTTCCATGACCTTAACAGAAAAACAGGTTTCTACTTGGTGTGCTACCTCTGCTGACTAATGGCAGCAAACACAATGGATTTGCCAGCTGTAGAAGGCCAGTACTCATGATGGCAGAGCTATTATCTATGAAACTGTTAACATCACCCCTGAGATGGCTACACAGATAACCCAGGTTCAACCTGTTTCATTACTCATACTTGAATTTAAACAGGTCCTGAAAATTTTTTGTGTGGTTAATCTCAACCCATTTTAACCTTGCTCGAGTTAGGCAACCTCTGGTATCATGGATTCTTTAATTAAATTAAAAGAGCACACATTCACTATATCCAGATTTTGCTGTTCATAAAATACTTCATGAATGGATGAAAGAACAGTCACATCACTTACATCCCGTAATATGTGGTCTTATATCAATGTCATAATGTGTAGTTACATGGCATGTTTCACATGCATTTTAAACACTTCAATGAATTCATAGGCCTCCTAAACTAAAAAAAAAAAAAGAAAGGCTCTGAAATTCACAACACACATTCTTAAGATTAGTGAACAGATTGTGAAAGAACAATGAATACACATTTGTGTATGCAATATGATATAAGATTCATAAAATCACAAATGATTAATGAGAAATAGAGCCAGTTGCCATGTTGAGTACAATTTTAGCGGAGGTATTACTGGTTTGGTCGCCACGCCCATTTCTACATGGGCGTATGGGCGTAGACTGTCGAAATAAAAAATATATAGTTGAGTAGCATTCTTTGATCAACACATTGAATGCCTACGAATAACACACGGATACCAACCGCTTTAAAGTCATCCAAACAAGGGTAGAACCAACAAAGCCCATGATTGCTAAGCAGTAGCTAACTTAATTCAACGCAAGCTGCCCAACGCCATCAACCTAAATAGGTCAGAGCAACCAGCCAGTAACACTCTAACCTAATTTCAGAGCTCACAGTATCAGGTTAGCGTACTGTCTGTAGTTAGCTAGCTTGTTGGCTAGCAGCTAGCAATCAGGTAGTAGAAGCTTATAGCTAGCGGTAGACTAACGTTTAGCTATTTCATAGGTTCCCTACGTTGAATAACGTCAATCAATGTCAACTGACCAGGTAGACACAAACAGGCAAGTCGGAGGTCGCGTCTAGCTATGATTACTATGCCAGTTTAACAACTTAGCCTCGTTAATTACCCAGCTCGGTAATGACGGTCACCTCAAAATGGCGTCAGAAATAAACACTGGCTAGCACTAGCTAGCAACCCAAATAGTCTAGCGGGTAATTATAATATCTAATAACGGTTAAACTTCCAATAACGATTAAGACATGCATCCACTTAGGCTATTATTGGCTAAGTAGTAGTAGCTAGCAATACGTAAATAACCAGCTAAGTAAATAGGTAAATATATAGCTTAGTGCCTTAATCTATAGCGCTGGCTACCCGTGTAAATTTCGCTAGTAACAAACAAGACGTCTTGGAAACCAATTCACCCAACGTAACCTCACAATTTAGTTAACATTTACATAGAGCAGGCAAGTTAACGTTAACAATATTTAAAAAATAACGGTTGAATTCATCGGTGCTCGCCAGCAATACCCAGGCCCATTGAACTTACATATAATCTTGTTCTTCATTGTTGCTATTGTTATTAGTCAACACAACCATTTTACAAAGCGAAGAACTTACGACAGCTAGCTAGCTAAACTTTTTTTTTTTTTTTTACACAAAATTAGGAAAACTCGTTCTCCAAATTTCAAGGTAGTTTTGGTTGACTAAAGTGATTAGCTAGCTAGCTGTCTGTCTTAGACTGTTAACGTCAGCTGGAAAGCGAGTGCCTTCCTCGGCTTTCAAGACTGCCACAGCAAACTGACTGCCAAAGCGAGCTTTGCGGAAGTCCAAACGAGACAACGCCTATTGGCAGGTCACAATGAACTTGATCGATATTCTATGTCAATAACAATCTAAGATAATATTTTTCCATAAAATTAAATTAAGCGATATTTTTGTATTGTTGTGTCCTAAAACAACAACAGAAATTATTATTATGGTTGTTGTTTGTTTATTTGCATATTCATATTGTAATCTATGTATTTTATGATATTAGCAGAAATATTCAACTTATAGACTATAGTAGTTATAGTAGTTTATTATAGTAAATTTAAATTAAAGTGAACTAAATGTTTTTCAGCTAGATAAAGTAGCATTACACCACCATATTCTATACTATGTCATAAGTCTAATACGGGAGTGACCAACCCTGGTCCAGGACAACCACAGGTTACACTGGTTCTTGTTTTCACTTTCAGATCAGTTAGCAATTTTCACTCCAGAAACCATGTTTTAATACAATGACTACACCAATTAACTGTGTAGTCATTATATTATTTTGTGAACACAACCTCTCCAGGGTTCACCAGACAACGAAACAATCCAAAACCAAAGAAAACACAACATATGTAAAATGTGCTTGATTTATTAGCGTGTATCTTACCACTGTTCAACCATTTTCACTTCCTTGAAGCTGGTGTTTCCATAACAGCAATGTTTTGGTTACTGTCATCCATGCTGGAATGAGTTTTAAAATGTGGTCTACAGATTGTTTGAATACAGGAGGAGTTATAGATAACATTTTCTTTGTTTGTCCACTCTGGTGCTGGTACAAAATGTAATACAGTTCTGAACTTCATTGCAAGATGGGAAAAGCGGTGTTGGAAGACTATATACTTTTGCTTAGGTGGTTATAAGCTAAGCTTCTTGATGCTTGGCTTGATGTTGTTGAGTGTTGTTTAAGAATGTTAAAACTTTGATTTGCCACATGAGAAAAGCTTTGAATCAGATCCATCACTGGGCTGCTTATCTTACACATCTGAGGAATACAGCTGAAGAAGTATAAGCTCTTGAAGACAGTCAATGTGCTGAAAAACACAAAGATTTAGAATGAAAAAAAAACTGTTCATGTTGTGGATCTTCAACAACAGACAAGAACTGGCTAAAATCGAATTCAATAGATGTGAACATCATTTGACAACATCTTCCAAATTGGTTTAATCATCTACTGCTTGATTTGTAAGTTGTGGTGGAGAAGGACCAAGTTCAGGATTCATCTTGTGGAATAGAATGAGGACATACCAACAGCAAAAAAGATAACATTTAAGCCCTGGTTGCAACATGGCAGGAGAGCCAAGACAGCTGGTGGTGGATGTGGTGAGATGTGCTTTGCCCTTGAAGACCTCACTAATCAAGTTAACTCAGGGTAACAGAATAAGCTCAAGCGTGATAGAGTTAGCACATCCTACTATCTGCAAGACACCTGAGAAAACCGAAGACTCAGTTTTTAAAATCTGTGTGGACCTTCAGTCTGTCTTAGCAGGTGGTATGGAGCCAAGGAAGGCAGAAGAAAGGGACATTGATGGTTTAGGTATGGCTTTGGACAGCAAGAAAGTTAGAAATTTGAGACTGAGTCAAACGTCTAGGTGGCAGCCAAGAGCCCAGGTCAGCAAAAAGAGCAAGAGTTTGAGGCAAGGCCAATCAGAAGTACCCAGGTTGGTGAAGAATGCATCATTTCCTCCCATTACTAAACCATCCAACAAATTTCCCTCATACTCGCACAATGCAGGGATCTCAGCATCTCACATTTCACTGCCCCTGATTAACGTTTTAGAACAAGGTGTCCTGACAAGCTCTTCCATACCGATTAAGACCTCACAAACTGTAACACCATTTCCAAGGATTCTCTTGAAGAAAAGGAAATCTCTGGTAGATGGAACTAAGACCTCTGAATGTGTAAGGACCATTTAATTGTTTTAAAACTTTATTTTGTGTTCTGACTAATTTAATAAATGCTGGGAAGCTATAGCATATTTTCAGTAAATCAAGTAATTTACTTCTGACTACAGCAAAAGCTATATTAGCTTTATTTTTCTCAGTGGTGGCATCATTGATTGATTGAGTCACGCTAATAGATATCTACACAATACACGTGTATAATGTTAAACATATATCTCAGCTGTTCTGGTGAGAAACACATTTCCGAAGTATACTCATGTTAGATGGGTAAGGTCAGGGCTGCCAGGTAAATTTTCCAGGCCCAGGGCTAAATAATATTAAAACATTACTATATTATTTCCTGGGTCTGGGACAGTTATATTTACTACAAGTTCACCGACTATTGACCCCCACCCCCCTCCCCATGGCCCAGGATAAGATACCTGGTTGTCCCCACTTGATGGCGGCTCTGGGTACGGTAAAAAAATGCTATTACACACACTTTACATGCTATAAGTCACCCTATAAGTCTGCTAAGCACATAAATACAGAAGAGTAATGTGATTAATGTATTGTTGAGTGTAAACAGAATTTTGTTTTTATCTCTTCAGAAGGTTCCTCCATGCAAGCTCCCAGATGTCTCAGCACACAGTACAGAGCAGCTACTTGAGAGATTAAAAGCACGAAAAAGAGACAAAAAGAAGGGGAAAGAGAGAGAAATGGAGAGTGAGATAGGAGTACCCGAATACCCTGATCATCTCTTCCTGTCTGCTACTCTTCAATTACTCAGAGAAGGGCTGATCCACCTGCCAGGCCTTAATACAGAGTAAGCATACACTTTTTTTCTTTGCCATCACATACCTGTCAGTTAAAGAAGAGGAAAAATTACTACAGACCACTGCTTCTCTAATACCATATGTTCCAGGGAACTACTGGTAATCAAGTGTTCATACTCTAGAAAATACAACCATTATATTCACAATATTTGAAATAAATGAATACTAGGCTTGATTGGCAGTCCAGTATGTAAAATGACCAAGGACATGCAATAAACACAGCAACGAAGACATGAGTTTGATTTAGTTTAGGTGAGCACCCCTTTCGTAGGCACAGTGTCACAGTGACCTGGGACGAAGCAAGGAAAATGAGGAGTGATTTGTGAGTGATCACTGGCTGTACATTCAGAGCAGCTATAATTGCATCCTTCTTCTAAAAATCACGTCAATCAGTACTCCACACCTCAGTATGCACTCATTCACGTATCTGCAGAGGTTACAAAACCAGATGGGCAGCTTCCAAGTCATCAACAGGAAGGAAAATAAATGCCTCAAAATGAGTGAAAGCAATTACTCCAAAGTTTAGGCTGGGGATAATTAGGACAGACTGTGCTCTAAACCATGTTCTCATATGTCAAATCCTGACTCCATATTTCAAATCCTGACTCCACAATTAGTCATGCTGTGCTTATCACACAATAGCACTAAGACAAGCCTTCTTTTATAGTTATTGTAAATGGTAAATGGACTGCATTTATATAGCGCTTTTATCCAAAGCGCTTTACAATTGATGCCTCTCATTCACCCATTCACACACACACACACACACTCATACACTCATACACCAACGGTGAAAGGCTGCCATGCAAGGTACCAATTAGGGGTTAGGTGTCTTGCTCAGGGACACTTCGACACGCCCAGGGTGGGGGATCGAACCGGCAACCCTCCGACTGCCAGACAACTGCTCTTACCTCCTGAGCTATGTCGCCCCCGATTATTGTAGTTGAATAACCACTTTTGCTATATATATAATATATATAATATAAAATAGCATTGGCTTTTAAAAAGGGCATGTGATTATGACAGATGTTTTGTGCTTATCGTTCTCACTTGAAACCTTCTTTTAACCACTTACTTTGGTTTTCTTAATCATGACTATGGTCCCATCTCAGGTGGGTAAGCATGTGGTGCTTTCCCTACACGGTGGCCTTTGAGACACTGTGTGCTTTGTAGATGTGATCAGGTCACTGATTTCCCCACCTTATTCAGGCCAAGCCAGGAACAGCGATGAGTCATGAGTCTTTTACTATTTGCTTTGTTTTTAACATCCCCAGAGAAATGCAAAGGTGCTCTGGGGCCCAGCCAGCTAGATGTCCGAGGATGAAAACTGTGAAGACAGAAAGAGAGTTGCAAGGCTCATTTCAGCCCTCAAATGGAATTAAGAAGCCGGTAACCCTCAGCATGTACAAGAGGAACCTCACTCTTGTCCGCCAAATACAAAGCAATAACAATACATAACATTAAGTACACCACACTTGCAGTTGTTTAATCTCAGTTGAAGCTATCATGATTCCCATTTTGGCCAGAAAACACACATTTTATTACCCATTTATTTTATTCTCATATTTCTGCATATATACACCATTATTTACAGACATGTAGATAAGTACATCCATATTCTAGTACAGAAATTTTAAAATATAATAAATATAATAAATACATTGACGTTTGATACAATATATTGGGTATAAATATCAGTCTTTGTTTTAATCACCACAGACTGATATACATGCTGCACAGTACCAGTTAAATTGATGTATTGGTGCATTCTTGAGTACATTACATCTTTGTTTGATTCACAGGTGTGTCTTCTCAAGTGCAATAGAATGCAAGAGATGGTTGTTAAAATTGGAAAAAGTAATAAGACATATAATAAAATCATAAAAGTCATGATTGTAAGTAACAGCTGACCTAATAAAGGGAATGTTTGGAGTCTTGTACATATGAATTGTGCGTCTACCTTTTGCTGTGTAAAGGTCAGAAGTGTAACCACTTTATAAATGCAGTCCATTTACCATTTACCACTTTTTGTGAAGAACAAATACAATTCCATTAAAACCAATAAGTAAAACACTGGATCTGCACAAACACATATTGACTTAAAATAAATACTCTCAGTGCAAAATATGAATCATATATCAAAAGCAGCAGTTGGTTCAGTTATTTTTGTAGACTTTCATCCAGATCGACTAGTATACAACAATATAACCATGACCAGTATTCCCATTCAGAGTGCTATGGCTCACACAAATGCTCACTGGGCATATGTTGCAGTGAAGAACTGTGTGTTGTGTGAAACACCTGGTACCCTGTGTTAATTGATGTGATGCCTTCATTCAATATTCATAAGAATCATACTGAAGATTCTTTTGAACTGGAAATGTAGAAAGCATATAAAATAAATTGCAACACACCTGACATATGATACCTAATTAGCAGCCGAGGTTTGCAGATAAAGGTATTGCAGTATGAACAGAAGTACAGCTATGTTACAGTACTAACAAGGCACCAAACTCAGACATAATCAGCTGAGCGAGCTGGTAGCAGTTTCCCTCACCTAGACACAGCAAAGACATTTTAGGGCATCTGAGACATTCTTAGTGCTGCATCTGGCATACCGTGACTCTATCACATCTGTGTCCCATCTGATTCACACCTTGGTCTCCTGTGTGCTACTGTCCACCAAGAACAGTGTCAGAGGGTCTTTGCTCCCAGAAGTCTCCTCTGTGCGCTGTGCTCTACTGGCCACAGACCCTTTCTTGGGCTTATGTTGCTTCTGCTGTGACTTTGGCTTCGAAAAGGCAGAGGGGCCCTGCATCGTCCCGTTTGGTGTAGCTGGCGTAGCTTCCTTTGGTCTGACCTCCGTCTGTCTCTTTTGAATGGGCTGAACTGGCTCCACCGCTGCATTTACATACACCTCCCTGAGCTGGTCGTCGTCACTCTGGTCCTTGGCAAAGTTGACAAACACCTGTGGGAGACAAAATCGGTTGTCTTTGTTCAGCCTCTATCTGTTGCAACTCTTAATCCTTAAATTCAGACTTGAATAAATAATGTTCATCAACTTAGCTGAAACTCTGTTCTGCTTCACAGTCACACAATTGTAGCTTCAGTATCAGTTTGTAAGTAGACTGGCTAATGTTACACATGTATGAATCCAGGCAGATCTTGCCAGGAAAAGCCAGGTCCTTCAGCCTTCTACCTGGTCCAGGGTGGTCTGGGAGACAGAGTAGTCTGTGATACCCAGCTCCTCGCTGTTGCTGGACAGCACATCAAAGATGTGGGCCAGAGAGCAAGCGTGAGTGGGCAGCTGGTACTGGAGCACGTTGTGGTGCCGTTCCTTCAGTTCGATACCGGGGAAGGAGGTCCTGATGTAGGAGTCCACAGGACAGGGCTCCTCGGACGGCTCAGACAAACGCAGGATGATGGTGTAGCCATCTCCAAATCTAGGCAGTGGAGGGAGTCAAAGAGAAAAAGTCTTTTAGGAACATAAGTTTGCAGGGTTTTAAATTCAGAATTTAAGAAGTAATTTATTGAATTCAGAAGTAATTTGTCAGTCCCATCTTCTGATATATATATTTTTGCCAAGATATTAGAAGAAGGTAAAGACACACTAGTCCAGGGGACAACAATAGTATTTAAATCCATTCTCCAACTGCCCTATTGGCCTCAATCACCCACAGGAGTCAGTACCTGTTCTTAAGGTGCTGTACTGAACCCAGGCACCGGAACCTCCCGTTCACCATGATGGCCATTCGGGTACAGAGAGCTTCACATTCCTCCATGCTGTTAAACAGAAAAACGTAAAAAATATTCCTTTCAATAACAAATACACTTCTTTTATCCACTAAATGGTATACAGTAACTTGTAATGAATGCATTAGTGCACAAGTGCCCCCTACCTGTGCGATGTGAGAATGACAGCTCTTCCTTCCTTGATGACGCTCAGGATGCAGTTCCAGAGGAAGCGTTTGGCCTTGGGGTCCATCCCTGTGGTGGGTTCATCCTGTAAGACAAGCAGAGCCGTTCCACAACAGCAGCACTGAGCGCACACCTGTAATGACTGCAACACAACCAGTCACTCCGCAGCAGTGTGCCGAACCACACAGCCACTCACCAGGAATATGACGGGGGGAGCCCCGATGAGGGAAATGGCAGTGGAGAGTTTGCGCTTGTTGCCCCCGCTGTAGCCACCTGCTTCTCGCTCAGAGTACTGGGTCAGGCCAAGCTTCTTCACTCCCCACTGTGCTACCTAGGAGGGCCAAAGAACAGAAGGTGTAAATCGTACTGACAGCATGTCCTGCAATGAAGTGATCTTTCCATTAACAAAGAAATACAGAGCCAAGGTGAGATAGCAGCTCTGGTACCTTTGCCACGGCCTCCTCTGGGACTCCTCTCAATCTTGCATAGAACTCCAAATGTTCCCGGCCAGTCAGGAGGTCATTAATGCCGTCAAACTGTGGGCAGTAGCCCATGAGCTGGTGAACCCTCTCCATTTCAGTCAGGACACTGCCATTCATAAAAGAAACGATCCACCAAATGGTTATTATTGTGCAGATTGTTTATATATTAATTTATTTGTTATTTATAAATTATATATTTAAACTTTTTAGTTATTAAGGAAAGAATAGAATACTTAATATTCTGATGCTATATACTTGTATATGATTTACAGGGATATAATTTCTCTTTTATGTTCCTTTTTTTATTGTACAAGCGCTACCTTAGATTTTGTTTGCATGCCAATACTCTTAACTAGCACAGGACTAGTAAGACAAACACACTGGTGGGAAGGACTGACCTGTGGCCACTAAGGAAAGCTTCTCCACAGGTGATAGAGGTGTCTCCTGTCAGCATGCGGAACGTGGAGGTCTTCCCAGCACCGTTGACCCCCAGGAGCCCAAAGCACTAGCAGATAGGGAAATGAAAGCCACATGCAGCCTTTTGCCCATTACATGCACTGAATCTACACAGCAGAGGAGTTTCGGGGTTGGCTCACCACACTACTGTATGATGTGCATCTGATCTAATCCCTGTGTACTCCTGCCATATGTATCAATGTCTGGATAAAAACAGGCCTAGAAAAGAGGAAATGGCACTTTCTGTCTCCCTCTCACCTCCCCACGAGGAATCCCCAAACAGAGACGATCCACTGCAGGTTTCCTGCCTGCCTTGTACACCTGAACAAGCATAAGAGATGCAGGTTATATCGCAAAACAACAGCAGAGTACCAGCAGAGAGCAGACACTATATCTGGCAACCTTTTATCTGACATATCCCTTCACTGATGGCAGGTTCTTAATCTGACTCACCTTGCTTAATTCCTTCACTATCAGTATGTCCATCTGTGCTCTCCCGCTGTTCACTCTCTCTCTCTCCTTGGCTACATCCTGGTCCTCCGGGCCCAAAGGGGGCAGATCAGGGTCAGACCAGGACCTGTGAACAAAAGGTTCACATGAACACAGCGGCTTTGAGTGTACCTGAGACTGTGATGTACCTAGATATTTAGCGTAGGCTGGGTGTGTTGTCATTGTCACTATACCTGCAACTGCAGAAAAAGTTGTACTGAAGTAGCACAGTGAAGAGGAAGAACACCACACCCTCTACTGCCATGGCAAACAGGTTCTTCCCTACAAAGTCCCAGGAGAGAGGATCCAGGGTCTGTTTGGTGCCTGTGGACAAAGAGAGGCAAAGGAGATGATGCATTCCATCTATACACCGGACTCAATCCATTCTTGTTGCTCCTACTTCTACATGTCACACTCAAACTGAACTCCGGTAGCAACTGTGCTATTCAGTTTCATGTGAAAACCAAGACTGTGCGGCCAAGACATGTCAGCCACATTTGACTACCTTTTACCCTTCTATATTTCTGCCTGTTGTCTTAGACCTGCACGAATATCACGTACCTAGGCGCTGGAAAGCATCTGCCATTGCCTGATTCTTTGCCATGTCAATGAGCCCACGACCCAGACAGAAATGCGGGAAGATCAGAAAGACCTTCTTCAGGATCTTATTTACATCATTCAGGTGCTGTAAATAGAGAGAGCCCAAAATCAAGGGTTTCTGCATACTGGAGTTCTGCATCAGGCAAGCATTTTCATTGTTCTAGAGGAGTTTGAAGAGAGGTATAATAGAAATACACAGAGTCTGAAAACAAATTTTAACAGTCCAGTTAAAATGACACGAAATCTGCACGGGCATCAATGGAGCTGTCAATCCAACAATTAAATATCAAATTAGAGGTCAAATTAAATGTGTGTGTCAAATCATCCTCAATGCATTCCTCACAATTACAACCGACCGTGTTTAAGAAATGCTGCGATATTAAATCATATAAAAAGGCAACAAACAACCTGCAACCTAAGCAGGACGTCCAAGGGTGAGTCTTATAAAAGGATTTTGTTACTGAACGTATGTATACCATTCAAATCGCGAAGAAAAGGACCTTTTACTCATGTGCTGCATAGGTTAGAAAATTAAGTGTGAGAAACTTTAGAAAACTGCGAGCCTCTAATCTCTGAATCGATGACAAGCCAAAATTTTCACCAGCAGAGCGCATTTCGATACCTGATCTACAAACAGCTCCAGGACAAAAGTGGCTATGCTGCCATTGATTCCGATGAAGAGGTTGATGGACGTGAGGACCACGTAGGCGGTACTGGGCACACTGAACAGGAAGGAAGCTGGGTACATGAGCGGTGTGATGGACCAGCTGCCGTACGTACAGGGCGACACAACGACAAAGACATGAGCTGATTAGTACAGGTGTGCTGCACTGCAAAACAACAGCATGCACTGTATACCCATAATTATAAATTGAGACATACTGTAGCAGAGGCATTCTTAAGATGTCTTAAATTATAAGATCCTCTCTACAAATAGCAAACATAGATATATACTCACTGGGCCTCATTCACAATCATATTTGATCGTAAAATGTTTCCAAGAACATTTTTTTCTTATGTGTATCTGTTCATGGCTGTTTCCTTATGCTAATCACATGAACAGGATTGCGCATAAAATTCACAAACAGTCAGCCTTCATCATCTCATACACCTGGGATATGCACAAAAACAAAGGTCTGCACATGTGTCATGAATCCCATATTGGTTTTTCATAGGAATATTTTTAAGAATTTTTTTGTGAATGAGGGCCACAGTCACATAACTCACTGTGAGTTTTACTGTGGTTTGCCACAAATGAATTGCTAACACTATGCCCCTGAGAAAATGAATCTTAACATACGTGACTTCACCTAATTAAATGAAACCCATCAAAGCAAAGGTGTCTTTCTAGAGATCTTACCCATAGAGCAGAAGTAACAGGACTAGAGCCGGCAAGTTTGTTTCAGACACGTATGACTGCTGCTGGAAGGCGATGAATATGAGGACCACCATTGTAGCTGGCACTGTGTAGTTCAGCTATGAACAAGATAAAATAACAGTAGACATTATGACTGGGTGTATCAAAAAACTTACTTAAAAATGGTTTTCAGTGCAAAAGAGGCAGACATGCATTAAGTTCAAGAAAATAGATGAGTGACTGCTTTTATATGTTGACTGTATAAAAGAAGCTTATGTCTTCTTTACAGCATTAAGAAAGGCATATATAAGGATTTTATGAAAAGGACTGATAGACAGATGAACTGAGTAGGTGCTCAGCTAACACAAAATATTCTCACAATTTTACTGGAATGTTTTTTTTCAATGTTAAAACATTCCCCCGACATGACTGCAACATTGTGAGAATGTTTCATGTTAGCTTGGTGGTGACTGACCATATCCCAAGTGAAGTTAGCCAGCCAGTAGAGGAGGGGCCTGACACCGCTGACAAACTGCAGGTGTTTGGCTTTGCTGACCCTCTCCTCAATGAGGAAGAGCACAAAGCTTGCAGGCACGAAGGACATAGCGAATATCACGCAGATGGACACCAGAACGTCCACTGAGGTAGTCATCCTGTACGGAGGGGAGAATCTTACATGTACGCTCATTTCTGAAGAGTATAACTAACTCATATAAAAAGAGAGACAATTGGCAATATGCCATATCTGCAGGAAGGGGTGCAGGGAGTAATAATAATAATAATAGCTTTATTTATATAGCACATTTCAAGCAGTACAGCTTCACAGAGACAGTTAAAAGAGAGAATGACCATACATTGCCATTTCTGTGAGCTGCTCCTTGGTGAGGTTGAGTGGGTGGTTTTGGGCAGTTATCCCATGTCTGCTTCTCTCTGGCCCTGCCGGTAGGCTGGCACGAAGGAGCCCGTTGTTCATCACATTGATAAAAGACGTGACGGCATGCCAGCCTTTATTGTTAAACCACACCTGACAGGACAGAAACTGCTTAATGACCACCCAACACAGCACAGCACTGTCTCTACACGGCCAGGGTTATTCCTCGACAGTGATTATTACTCCTCTGTCACTCACTTTGACATTCTGTTTGCTGTGCTGCCTGCCAAGAATCTCAGGTAACCTGTGCAGGAGTTTGTCCAGTGAGCTGTTCTGTGTGGGCGAGAGAGTGAGTCAGTCGGGTGGAGTACAGGACATGCGAGATTAAATCAGCAGACCAGGGTACAAAGGAAAAGTGAGGGAGAGGCATGATTGAGGGGAGGAGAAAGTTTTCAGGCATTAACCCTCTAAGGTATAAGATCACAAGTAAGTGATCAGAATGCTGTTAACTGAACATTTGAATGCTGATGTAACAATCACTATTGGTAATTGAAAGCAATGGAGTTCTAGAATATTGACTTTTGAATATATATATATTTAAAAACCTACTCTTCAAAGTGTTAAGTCAGAATATGTTGTAGCACGTCTTCAAGGCCTACCTGTGCCACACTGAACCTGGTCCTTATTGCTAGGACAGATTCCTGCAACTGATGGGGTTCTGGCACCTGCTGGGCACTGCTGCCACCTAGAGAGAACCCACCATATCTACAAGAGGAACACGGGCACATATTATAACCCTGTGATATAGAGACTGTGAGTCATGTGGAATAATTACATAAATGTCATTGGGTAGTGCTATCCAATGACTCACCTCATTTCGTTTACCCACTTCTTAGTCTTCAGGCTAAGATATGTGCAGAGAGAAAAGCAGAATAACCAGGTACAGATGAAAAAACAACAAAATGTCAGTCACAGGAAACAAGTTCAGTTACTAGCTCCAATCAGGTATTTAACTTGAGCAGAAGTAAAATCCTTATTACCCATACCTCTTACTCAGGATCTGGGGATAGGTCTTGACCAAATAATCAGAAACATTGCGGCTGGTCAGGTTCTGCAGGATGTCCCCAGTAAGTCTCTTAATCTGTGGAACATAGTGAAGTAGAAAGGGTTCAGTTGTGATAAAGCGAACAGTTTGTCAAACATGAGGAGCAGCAAGAATGCCTGTCAAATGGAGAGCAAGCCATTAGAATTCAATGGTAGAAATAAAATAATCATAGAGCACAGTACACAAGTTTCATCAACGACTTAAGTGACTTCTAAGGCTGCATAATGGGTTCACAGAGGCGTTTGCATAAATGAAAATGCTGTATCCTGAACACAGTATGCTCAAAAAGCACACCAGAAAGTGGGCTGAAATAGTTTTAATCTGCAGAGGCTCAGGGATTTCTGACTGCATGGTGGTGTGATGTGTGATGGTGTGTGATGGTGGTGTGATGGTGTGTGGTGGTGTGTGATGGTGTGTGGTGGTATGATGGTGGTGTGATGATGTGTGATGGTGTGTGGTGGTATGATGGTGTGTGGTGGTGTGATGGTGTGTGATGCTGTGTGGTGGTATGATGGTGGTGTGATGGTGTGTGATGGTGTGTGGTGGTGTGTGATGGTATGATGGTGGTGTGATGATGTGTGATGGTGTGTGATGGTGTGTGATAGTGGTGTGATGGTGTGTGGTGGTATGATGGTGGTGTGATGATGTGTGATGGAGTGTGATGGTGTGTGGTGGTGGTGTGATGGTGTGTGATGGTGTGTGGTGGTATGATGGTGGTGTGATGATGTGTGATGGTGTGTGATGGTGTGTGGTGGTATGATGGTGGTATAATGATGTGTGATGGTGTGTGATGGTGTGTGATGGTGTGTGATGGTGTGTGATGGTGTGTGATGGTGTGTGATGGTGGTGTGATGGTGTGTGGTGGTATGATGGTGGTGTGATGGTGTGTGATAGTGGTGTGATGGTGTGTGATGGTGGTATGGTGGTGGTGTGATGATGTGTGATGGTGTGTGATGGTGGTGTGATGGTGTGTGATGGTGGTATGGTGGTATGGTGGTGGTGTGATGATGTGTGATGATGTGTGATGGAGTGTGATGGTGTGTGATGGTGTGTGATGGTGTGTGATGGTGTGTGATGGTGTGTGATGGTGTGTGATGGTGTGTGGTGGTATGATGGTGGTGTGATGATGTGTGATGGAGTGTGATGGTGTGAGCGTGACTCTGACCTGCAGTGGTGGAATGCCCCCTGCTCCCTCTGGGCAGTCGGGCAGCATCCTGCGGACGTCGTCGGAGCTGCACTGGCAGTCAGGTGACGGCTGGCCCGCGCTCCAGTTCCCCTGGCTGAGCAGCTTCCACGTGGCGAAGGAGACGTGCGGCCTGTGGAACATGGCTTCCCCCTCCGCGCACTGGGGCTCCCTGCTGTTACATGGCAGACTGTGAGACACTGCCTGAGAGAAGCCCAGCACTGCCCCCACACCGCAGGCTTAATACTCCCACTACCACCACACAGACAATCCCCCCTTCAAGTTCACAACTGGAAATAAGTCATAAAACATGGGCAGAGATAGCTCCAAACATACTGCCATGGCTCTGCTAACACTACCACATCACCTCAGCTGTAGTGCACATTGACAGTGGAAAGAAAGCAGTACTGAAAAGGGGTAACAAATGTCAGTCAGTGAAACAAAGGGCAGGCAGAACAGAGTGACCGAGGTGTACAGTGGGCGAGACGGTGCGTCTTACCCACTGATTTCCATACACTTAGTCCCAAACCCGGGCGGGTCCAACAGAGCATCAAGTAAATTTTGGATTTCTGGGTCACCGGGGGCATCATTGCTGGAGGAAATCATGTCAGAAAGAGAAGTTAGAGGGGACTCCGAATATTATGTGAGTGATATGTGCAATGGAGGAGAGGCCATTACCTGATGAAGGTATACTGTTCTCCATACATCCAAGGCTGGAGCACCAGGGCAGGATACTTCCCGAAAGGTGGGACAATCAGACTGAACAACAGGGCGATCAACACAAACACAGCTGGCAGGACAATCTGGAGGACCCAAGCACACAACACTCACCTTAAGCACCTTCACCTTTTTTGGCTTCATTTGGACCCTCAATTTTACATCACATGCTGTCACAATCCCTTACAGAAATAGAAAATACTGCAATATATTATAACTACGTGAACTGTTTTGAGAATACAGTGATGTATATATTACACAGCAGTGTATTTTTACCCCATATGTTGTGAAGTGTTGAAATACCTTGATAAGATCCTTTATTTAAATACATTTTCTTACATGTTTTTTTTTCCTGTAAGAGACATATGTCATCTGTACAATTATTTTCCCTGTTTATTTGCAGTGCCTTACCTGAGCAAAGAACCCCCGTCGGCTGCGGAGGGCGTAGAGCCACCTCTTAATGAAGAGCGCCCGGAGCTGCTGCAGGGTCAGGCCCCACCCTGTACGGGGCACTCCGCCCCGCCCGTCCCCACTCAGAAGATCCGTCTCTAGGGGCTCTGTGGGTGACAGACACGAGGCTAGCAGTGTGAGAGCTCTAGTCACTGGCAGCGTATCATCGCCTAGCAACCACTGCAGTTCACTTCAATACAGCAGGAGATTCAGAGTGATGCTAAATAATAGCAGTTGTGTCTGAGTGATGTTAAATACTAGGTCAAGTTGGAATCATTATAATAATTACTTTAAAAATTCAGAAACTCGGTGGAGTGAAGTGCTGCCATTTAAAATAAATAAGAATCACATTTGACTGAGAGACACAGTCTGTCAGGGGGGGCGCGGGAATGGACCCAAATGCAGAGTGCAGGGAAAAACGCAAAACTCCAAAAGTAGGAAGAACAAAGACTTTACTTGAATAAACAGGGAACAAAGGGAACAGAAAACCTCGCAGGGCGGCTATGACAATCACCAAGAAAAAGCTTCAAAAAACTCGGGAAAACAAAAAAATACAAAAGTCCCAAAAACGTAGAGAACAGAGCAGGCAAGGAACAGGCAACAGGCAACGAGCAGGCAAGGAACAGGCAACAGGCAACGGGCAGGCAAGGAACAGGCAACAGGCAACGGGCAACGGGCAACGGGCAGGCATAAGGCAAGAAGCAAGCAAGGATCCAGCACCTGAGTCAGGGAGAAGGGAGACTTAAATAGACACGACGCAGACGAGACACAGGAGGGCACAATGAACAATCAGGCCACAGAGAGGGAAGGGAACGCGAGACAATAAGCAACCAATAATAGGATAATTGAAAACAATAAAACAATTAAACAAGACACAAAGCAGAGGTGCCGCCATCTGGCGGCCCAACCAGGAATAACAGGGGGAAGACACAGAACCCTGACACAGTCAAAATTGATCCTTTTTACATTTTAGACAGACAGCATGCTGGTCTTGTCATGTTACTCTCCCCTCTGCCCGCAGCCTTTAGAAGGTGAAGACAGGCATGATATAGGCAACTAGATCGCAGGCAGCTTTAAGCATGGACGTCTTTCTGACTGCCATTTCCTCATGTTAAAAGTACCTTGCATTCGCAGCCGTTTCCTTCCTGGCAGCAGTAAAAAAACAGAGAGAGTAGAAACGAAGACGGAGGTCAAAAGGGAACAGGAGTTAGAACTATCTTTACAAACAGATGTGAGTCTGAATGATAGAGGCAAAGCAAGGGGAGGGACAGCAGAGGGGAGGTGCAACGTGAGGCCACCTGTCTCCGGCTCCTCGGCTGGGTCCCTCTGCTGACCCACAGGCACGGGAGGATTACTGCGCGTTTCCTCAGGGTCGGCGTCCACCCCTGTCTCCTCAGCCACTTTCAGAAAAATCTAAAATTGCAATAATTTAAGTTTGATAAATCTATTTGTGGCAAGGTGATCAAATGTGAGTTTTTGCAAGCATGATGATGTGGGTTTTTTTATGGTCAAAATCATCTCAAATGATGGTGTGTATCCAGTGCAGCAACTACATTAACCTGCTTAAGGTAAGCTCTTGTAGATCTGCTGTAATACCGTGTAATACCATGAGTTACACAAGGTTGCGTGGACACCAAAAATATCCCAGCGCACTGTGTAGGTCAATCTTAAGTCATGGCCAAATATAGTTCCCCATGCACCTCACCTCAGGTCACGAGTGCATGCAATTCTTGTATCTCGCAGTCAGAACATGCAAGTTCATTAGGCACAAATGCAATTTAAAACGGAATAGAATTTTAACCTCTGAATGTGAAATATGTTTCCACAGACAAAAAAAGTAAATATTGTAGTTGATGAATAGACTTAATTACCTTCTTAACTTGAAAAGTTAATTTTAATTTCATTTAACATCATTATAAATACAATAATAATACATAGCTATTTGTTTTTCTGTTATATTAAAATTTGTTTCATTTGATGTAGAGGCAATGTATATATTATGCAATATAATATTTGATGATAGTCAAATCGTATAATAGAATGAAATACATTACAACTACACTAAAAGGTTGCCTATAAAAGTGAACCACTATTCATAGGTGTTTCCATAAAATCTGCACAGTAAGTCTTGGATGCATCTCATCCATAAAAACTATTCAGAAAGAATGGATGCGCCTACAATTTCAATCCTCTAACAGCTGCAGGCAGTAGCCAATGCCCTGAACCATAAAACGGAATTTTGAACTCATCAAGCTGTTGTCCTCCAGCTGTAGTTAAATTGTGGTTTTGTTAAGAAGCATCCTTGCTCCAGCCAGTAAGTACTTGCAGTTGCAGTTGGGGTTATCATTGGTCAGCTAAGGCCAGCTGAAGTGTGTATCATGCAGAAAGTCTTTGTTTGACTCCATTTTGTTTAACCATCTCCTCACCTCCTCCAGAGTTGTGTCTGAGAGGCCGTAGCTGGTGACGCCAAACTCCCCCAACCGCTTATCCAGCTCGGCCAGAAAGCAGGCCAGCCTGCCGTCCTCGGCAGCTGAGTGTGGGAAGTTGATCACCGCCTCCCTGCCCACATCCTCCACCAGCTGCGCTTCAGGTATGTGACGCCGTGCCAGTGCCAACAGCGCAGCCACATCTAGAGCATGAGGGGAAACCAAAGGGGGAGGGGTATGAATGAGGTCAGCGCAAAGCCAACTGCTAACAATGTATAACGACACAAAGTTTCCAGTTGTCACAAAGGGAGAGACTCACCTGAGCCACTGTCCTCACTACCAAGCCCTGTGTCATCACTCTTGGATGAGTCACTGTCCTGAAAGTGGTTAACAGGTCACATTTTACATAGGGCATGAAAACTGAGCAGTTCATGGATTTATTTAGATGGGAAAATTTGATTCAATCCTTGCAATTATACCAGGACAATCAGATCCAAACAAGGAATAGCGACAAGAATAGTGGGTATGCACATAACGTCGCAGTAGGTGGAAGTCACTGCGGTTACACCCACTGAGTGGCAGAAAGACTACTGAGTGATATCGTTAGCGTTCAGCTTGAATGCCGTGAAAACACAAAAAACACATTTAAAATGGGAAAGAGCTGTTGTGCGATTGACTGTACAATTTCTTGTTGAATGTCCATGGACCACTGGTACTTTGGTAAGTTGTAAGGATCACTGTCGAGTCCAACTGCCTTTAATTTAAGCAGATAATCGTTTGTTTTACTCCCGGTTTTGCAGTTTCCTATACTAAAGGCAGCCATGTGGCAGCATGTTTTGCCACTCAGTCCCGACTGAGGGGGCGTATTCCGTTGGGAAAGTGACGTCAATGCATACCCTCTATATTTACTTGGAATTTTGAAAATATCTCTGGAAATATTTTTTTGTGGTCTGTGATGTGATTGAAAATGTAAAATTACCTACCTGAACACACTGGAATGTAATGGTAATACAGCATAAAATATATAACAAACACTAAATGGGATTTGGCTCACCTTTGTGGTAGCAGGGAGTGAGACCCTGCCAGCACTGGCACTGTGGGATGGCCCATTCACCACATCTCTCTTTACCGCAGTCAGGTAATAACCAGTGCCCAGGCGAGCCTTCAGGAAGAGTGGAGAGCCGCAGCAGCACAGTTTGCCCTGGGAGATGATGGCAATCCGGTCACCAAGGAGATCTGCCTCATCCATATAGTGAGTGGACAGGATGATGGTGCGATCTAAGAACGAGGTATGCAAAAGAGAAACAAAATCAGGAGATTCAACAGATATCCAGAAACTACAGCCAAAGTCCACATGAAGTGCTGTTCACTCATGTAGTGATACAGAGTACCTAGCTCTGCTACAGAATGTGATAACACTGGCTACAGAATTAAGAATTTGGGAGTATTGTGGACTGCCACCCTGAAGGACGAGGAAGGCCCGGACCTTTGCGATATTTGAGCAGCAGGTCCCAGATGCCTCGACGGGAGTAGGGGTCCACGCCAGCAGTGGGCTCATCCAGGACCACCACCTTGGAGCCTCCCACAAAGGCAATAGCAACAGACAGCTTCCTTTGCATGCCCCCTGTGAGAGGTGAGAAGAGAAGAGAACAGAACAGAACAGAAGAGGGAAAGCAAATTTAGTGTGTGTGAGTTTATATGTGCATGTGTGTATATGTTTGCATGTGGGTGTCTGTGTGTGTGCACGTGTGTCTATGCATGTGCTAAGTCAACACAAAGCCCGGCTGCTACAATACTATCAGTTCTAGCAGCAACAGCCTAGCAGCAGATGGTGCCCTCAATAGCCAGTAGGTGATAAGTACCAGAGAGGTTCCTGGTCTGCTCACACCGCTTCTGCAGCAGTCCCACGTCCGTCAAAAGCTTGTCCATCTCATTCTTCACTTCACTGTTAGACAGGCCCTTCAGACGGCCATAGAACCACACATGCTCCTCCACTGTCAGGCTGGGTGCAAGTGGCAAATATAAACAACACAAAGTTACTAGCAATGACTGATGAAGGGTACGGGTTTTGAACATCTCAACACCAGACCTGGGTCAAATAATTCTTTGAAATAATTTAAATGAAACCAGTGAACTTTCTGACATTTTTTGAAATCGCAACAACTTCAGGTATAGAAACAATTAAAAAATTAAATTAAAATTTCCCAAATATACAGAAAAACTGATATTTTCTTTCCAGACACAAAATATCATACAGTACAGGATGCCATACATCCAAGGAGCCATTATGGTATCCATGCCAATTCAAGGGTGGTGGGTTCTTACATGTCAAAGAGAACATTATGTTGGGGACACACGCCCAGGGTCTTGCGTATGGTGTCCATGTTAGTGCGAATGTCCATACCCTTGACATATATTGTACCAGCAGTGGGTGGAAACAG
The DNA here is from genome assembly GCF_013347855.1 of Anguilla anguilla. NCBI lineage: Eukaryota > Metazoa > Chordata > Actinopteri > Anguilliformes > Anguillidae > Anguilla > Anguilla anguilla. The sequence goes on along the minus strand of NC_049204.1, from coordinate 22,987,654 downwards.
ACCAGTCAGAATGGACCTACCATTGGGAAAAAATGCTCAATATTATTTACACAGAGGTACAGATATTGTAGCGCACACAGATATTGTGAGTATCAGAAAAGGGAAGGGACTGTGAAGGTCTCTGAATCCATGTAATGCAATGGCAATGATGAGATTATACTCTATGGGCTGATTTAACTTCTCTGTTCATTAAACACAGTCCTCACATGGTGGTAGTCTTTCCAGCACCATTGTGCCCCAGGAAGGAGGTGATCTGGCCGTCGTAGAACTTTAGGCTGAGGTGGTTCACAGCCAGCTTGGCACCTTTTTTGTAAATTTTGACCAGGTCCCGGATGGCTACTCCCACTGGGAGGTGAGTGGGCTCTTCTTCCAGACACACTGTGACAGACGGAGACAGAGACTCCTAAATACAGGGACTCAATTCTCTGATAAGAGGACTCAAGCAACAGATCTGTCCAAAAACCCAGGAACAAAGCCAGGCTCACCCTCTGAATCTTGGGGTGCAGGGGGGATTGGGAGCCCCAGTTCTAGGGGTACTCCACCCCAGTAATTCAATTGGAAGATGAAATACCAGGGTCTGGGAATCCCAAACTCTCCTGAGACAAACAAAAAAAAAGGTTGTGAAGTGTACGCCACTCCTCACAGAAGCAACAAACATCTGCCTGGGTTTTACCAACCTGGGAACACGGCTTCAATGTACCATGTGGCCACTCCATATATGACAGCATCAACAAACAAGAGCATGATGGAGGTTCTGAAGTTGTAGGAGTCTCCCTCCATGGGGCTGGAAACTAGGTTGAACCACTGGATGCCCACTCCCTGCTCCTCGTACAGGGAAAAATACTCGCAACCGAAACCAAAGGCTACGGGGGACAGCAGACTCTGACAGAAGAGAAACATAGGTTTAAGAAAGTAGCAGGTTTTCAGCAGTCCCAACAGATCATATGCCAAAATAAGAATGCCAGGCGAGCTTCCAGTTAGTTCAAGAGTCCCAGCTTACACCCACATTCATTGAAGTGCTTTCACTACCATTACCTAATAAGACACATGTCAGTTCAGTAAAGGAGGAGGAAAGGGCCCAAGACTCACAGCAAAAACCTTGAGCTCCACAGTGAGGCGGTCCCTCCAGGCCACACAGAGCACATAGGGCAGGTAGAGAGAGAAATATATTAGGCCCCCGCAGGCTGCTGCCAGGTTGGCTCGGGAGAAGAAGGTGCTTATTAGGAAGCACTGCATGATGGTGGCCGTGGCAAAGGCGGCCAGGAAGAAGAAGACCACCGCAGGATTACTGTAGGGTAGGATGTCTCCCCACTGAACAAAACAAAGAAAAGGGTGAGAGAGCCTCGTGCAAATCCCTCGACAAAACCATACCAAGAAATCTCTCCATTTACACACACTTAAAAGCTGCCCCCATTAGCATAACATTGATAATGAGGCCATAAAAAACCTTTTAGGTAACATCACTGTACATATTTTCTGAAATCTGTGGTGAATAACCTTTTAAATAATTCATACAAGATACCGAGAGACACAAGCCAGCGCTAGAAGCAGATGGGACAATGGGACAGTAACACCATCATATGACTCATTACATCACAGATGGTGAAGCCACTCCTCTGAGGACAAAAAGTGCCAAACATACTGACTGGATGCTTACCTTGAGCAAGGAAATGAGGAGACCTGCACTGATCAGGAAGGGGACGAAGCTGCTGATGAACCAGCTGACCCACAGTGTAGTGGTGCCGAGCCCCATAATCCTCATGGTCTCCTTCAGCCGCGCCTCCTTCTCGTAGACCACACCCTTGATGATCATGGCCACCGAGTAGATCCAGGCCAGAGTCATGAAGAGCGGTAGGGAGCGGTTCAGTACACGCAAGAAGCTGGAGACCAGGACAGAAAGCACGGAAGATTGATCAAAAAAGTATAAGAAAAACAGAAATTAGGTCATAAAGAGAAACGTATAAAACCAGCAGGGTGAAAAAATGAACAAATGCTGCTAGTAAGAGTTCTAGAAATACAACATCATGAAAAAAAAAAAGTTTACTCAAAACCTACACTGTATGGATATTTGCTTTTTTGGGTGCTAATCCACAAAAAGGATAAATGGCTGAGTTGCGCAAACTACAAAATGATCTTCAAAAAACTATGACCTATTATTCAATTGTACTGCCTAAGAAGGAGAGCACAATCAACAAACATCTGCAGTTAGGCTCTACGATTGAATAACATTTCAAATTAATTTCTGTTGAAGATCATTTCAGGGTACCTCCAACTTTCATCAGGAAAAACACTCACACGTCATCCACATAGCAGGGGTAAGGCATCTGCTGCAGGTAGATGCCAACGTGTTGCTGCTTGCCACTCAGAACACGAGCCAGACCCCGCTCCACCAGGTCCTGCACGTACACAAAGCCTCCCCAAATATAGCGCATGTCGTTGAATGGATCCGCTGCTGGTCCTGGATCCCAGAATCTGACCAATCAAATACTTCAAATTAAACACCGCTAACATGATAAGAGGCTACTTTCTCTCACTACTGGGTGATAACCACGGAGGAGAAGCTCATATCTGGGCATTGAATGAATGAATGAATTTATTTATTTTACTTGGATTGCTCTTGGATGTAGTAAATTTACTTTTGCAATCCACAGTGGCATCACTTCCTTGAGAATGAGTATGCATACCTGTCTTTGATCTTATTAGTGCGGGTAACATCATCAATGTCCATTCTGATTTTGTAAGACACATGGGGGGTCAGGGTGGGCGATGAAGGATCTGGCAGGAGGAAGACCACGCCCGCCCAAAACTGTCTGTCTTCCAGCAGCTCCAGGGCCCGTTCAATCATCTCGCCCTCTGAGGCAGCACCCTCCAGCTTGTTCAGGGAGAAGCACTGTGAGCAGAAAGGGGGAAAGACAGCATTGGGCTAGGATAACCCCGCATGGAAGCATCACCAAAATGACATCAGTGACATCGAAACTGAGTCCAAAAAGATAAGACAAACAACTGAGATCTATGAGGTTGTGCAACTGGCGAGCAGAAATCAAGAGGTAGAGGGCACCTGGGTAACTTGAGAGAGGGTGTTTATGGTGCTGTTCACTTCCTGGAACACGTCCAGCCAGGTGTACTGCACCCTGTCTCTCTGCGGGGCATCTGGTGAAGGTGTGGACAGGAAGTGGGCAATGCGGGAGGCTGTCCAGGAAGTTTTCTCCAAGCGGAGGTTTACAAGGACCGCCACTTCAGGCCGTCTCAGCAGATCCTGTGAGCCAGGTCCCAGCGCATGAAAGACAGGGCGCAACATCAATTATATATATTATATAATAAAATCAAAAAGCCTTGTCATACATTTATGAGAATGCATACAATACTGTCCAAAAATCATTAGTAAACAATTGGACTGATCGCATCTTGATTCAAAAGTGATGCTGCTACCCATTCTACCTGCAGCAGCTGAATTTCAGCACTGCTCTCCATGAAGGTCTTGATTCGGGGGCCCACTTCCTCCCATGCCCCCTGCAGGTCTTCTAGAATCTTCAAGTCCTGGAAGGTTCTGTTCACCTGAAAGATAAAACCAAGCCAGCTGCATGTGAATAAATAAGCATTTAACAACAACACCACAATATTACTGGTCAATAAATACAGGCTTAACTAGTCATGATTCAGATCTATGAATGTGAAAAAGGGAGAAAAGCTAAAGGCAAGACTGGGTTGTTCAAGTAAGAAATGGGACAGAGGAAAGGAGGAAGGAAGAGAGAGAGAGACAAAGAGAGAGAGAGAGAGGTTCCATGTGTGGCAAACCAAACCTCCTTCATGATGTTGCGTGTCACTGGAGTGTCTGGGGCATACAGTAGTTTGCCGATGAACAGTGGTTTGATCCCATGCCACACGACGCGGGACAGTGGGTTTGACTCCAGGCTCTGAATGAGGTTTTTGCAGTATGGAGCTGAGGGAAAATAAAGCGGCCATAAGGACAATGCAAAAGACTTTCTTGTCAGTTCCTCTCACAACTTGAACAAAATGCACTTAAAAACTCAGAACAAATGAAAACATAAAACACAATCAAAAATATTGCATCAAAGTATCAAATGAAAATAATCCTCACTTCAATTATTACATCATATCTACTGTATATTGTACTGCAAAAACATTGACTACTACTTTGGAATAAGGAAATGGTAATGTCACAGTGTCTTTGGCCTGTGAGGTAAGGATAAATGGGAAGATCATGGTCGCTCACTTGTGGTGTTGTCATTTTCCATGTTCACCTTCTCTGTGCCATTCTTGCCTAGGAAGGACTTGATGTCATTGTCCTCGTACCAGTTGAGCGAGGGGATCCACTCCACACCCCCCTCTGGGTGTCCACACACGATTCGCGAGAAGGCTCTGAAGCTTTCACGGGGCACTGCTGTTCTGTTCTCTGGTGAGAGCATTCGCAGCTCTCTGTTCAACTCAGAGAAGCTGGACAGAGACGACAACTGAAGGGGAGAGGGCACAAGCAGATGCTTGAATAGAATATTCTTTTGACGGTGCTTGCAATCCCCCACCATTGTCAAGTCAACAGTAACTCAGTTAAAAATAGTTTGATTATTCAGAATATTCCTTTTTGGATCCCGTTACACAGGACGTCTCTTGTGCAAAATGTAGGCTTCCCCATCCTTGGATCTGTCCATGTCTCTTATGGCAGTGACACCTGATACAATGTGGAAATACTACAGTAGGAAATGTGAACCAGTCAGAAACACACTGCTATGCACAGGAAAGCTCAGATGGCCAGTGAGTAGGTCAAACATAAGGAAGCACCCATACAGGAGCACATTCATCCCCATCACCTCTTGCACTCTGAATATGACACTGCTTTCTGAGCTGAGGGACTGGCCTAGACAAAGGTGACGCAAGCATTCCCACTAAATTATGAACGGAATCCTACTTACATTGTCCATGATGAGTGCCACTTCCTGTGTCACAGATCCCACTGCCTTACTGAGGGTCTGTAGCCTGGCAGCGTTGGACAATAGCCTTTCCCTCTGAGGACAGGAGAGAGGCGACTGTGAGGATACACTGCCAGGGACACACTGCCAGTGGTTACAATGCCCTTACTGTGTTGTTCATCCACAACCTCATTTTATTTGACTGCGGTTGCCACTAAGTGGCATAGATCACTCAAGTGAATAGACTGAGACAGTTTGAGGATCCCTCTTTTGAACAAACAAACAAACAAAATTAATTTGTTCCATTGACACAAAAAAGCTTTTTGTTTTCCTTCCAGACTGAAAGCTATCAGAGCTTGGCTTATGTGCTGCCAAGCTTTGCTCCAACAGAGCAGAGCTTGTTGAACAAGTTGAGGCTTTTGCCCCAGTCAGTAAAGAACTGACTGTTCACCACTTTGTAAAGAGAATAAAATGGCACTAAAACAGACTAGAGGACTATCTACTTTCGAGGAAAGTTTTGTCTGGCAAATGCACAGAAATGATCCAATAGTTATTGAAGAAAGAATGATAAAACAAAATAAAAGAATCTGAACTTTACTATTCCTTGTGTGCCCATGTTTGTTGATGTTGCCAAGTTACTGTCTACAATAGAAGCATGTGCATGTTTCTTAGCTGTTCAACAAGAGAAAGTTGTGAGCTATCACCAAGACACTTGAAAGCTCAAGTAGGAGAGGGCACATGAAATTTATAGAATATAAGACCAAGACACTGACAGTGGGAACCTACATTATGTAGACCATAGGAAGTGAACACTGATTGCGGAGGTGTACAACCACAAGAACAGGGCACCGACTATGGGATCCTCCAGTGTGTACAGTGTAGGGTCAGAATGCTGACCATGGAACCACAAGAAGAAGGCACTGACCATGGGATCCTACAGTGTGATGACTGTAGGATCAGCATACAGACCATGGAAGCACAAGAAGAAGGCACTGACCGTGAAGATCTTGCTGTAGTCCAGCTGGGAGAGGAAGAGCTGCTCCGCAGCCTGTAGGGTGTCAGTGGGCAGGGCGCATAAGTGGCTCTGCAGCTCCAACAGGGACTCGCCCCGGCCTACTGCCAGATACTGGCCGAGCAGGGTGGCATTGCACACTATGTCCTTAAGTTGCAGCCCAGCCCCGGCTAAGGACACCTACAGACACAAAGCTGTCTTTACTGTCCCTTAGGCCTCTCCTGATGGTACTGAAAAGGGTGTTTCACAGAGACGGGACCTTACCACCTGAAGGTTGAGTTGTGCCCTCATCAGCTGGTCCACAGCTGAGGATGGCAGGCTGCCATTGGCCAGAAGGAAGCTAGAGAAGGTCTCGTTAGCTCGCAGGTACTCTCCAACAGATAGATCTGCCATGGAAATAACAACAAAACAAAAACCTTTTTTACGAAACCCAACAGATTGCCACAGCTATCTATGCCTGCCTTTTCCTTGTTAACAACCATTGTAAGAGAGGATCTGGGGCTTTTGCGACCCTGCTCAGGATAAGCGGGTATAGATAATGGATGAATGGATGTATCTGGGGCTTTGCAGGAACAGGACACAGGACTATTAGCTACCTGCAAATGTGCAGCAGAGATCTATCCAGAACTAAGCATTCTGGTCTATTTAGTAATACATATTTTCAATGCTGATTGATATGTCCATGAATACTTTGTCTCATGCAACAAGTGTACCACACTGACAACTGAAACTAACAGCAGATCAGACTTTGATTCAGGCAGAAACCAGCACCAATCTTAAAGCCTAGCAACAATCTGCCCTCTAACATGGCAGCACCTTTAAGAGGCTTAGAGAACTTCACACAGTCTGGAAGCAAACACTGAGGAATAATCCCCAACAGAAGCAAGTTTTGTCAGAAAAACAGCCACCATTCCTTCTTCAGCTGCAACATTTAGCATTTGTTCTTTTGTCTGTTACAACAATTTGTTCTTCTTTTTCCCCCATTAATTTGAAGACACACACTGAATTAATCTTTTTGAGAGCTACAACAGCATCTAACTCGATTCAATACTGTAGGTGCTTACTTGGCCAGGCACCTGGGCTCTCTCCAAGGTTCTGAGCTGCCAGCAGGACATCTTGGAATCCTGAGAGAACGGACTGGTTGCCACTGTACGAGAGAACGGCTCTGGCATCCACAAAGAGACGAGAGAGGCTGCAGGGAGAAATGGAGACATTCATTTTTTTGGTGCTAGTGCAGTTTACCATAATTGAAAGGAATGTGAAAGGCACTAAGTAGGTTTCATTGTTCCCACTGCCTGCTCTTCCATTGTCTTACGTACTAGAGCATACTCACATGGAGTTATCAAAGTTTCCCACCTGCCCTGGGGTCTCCCCAGGGGTGGGCTGGTGGAAGCAGGGGTTATTGACATTGCATATGATTCCCTGAACCCAGGGCAGCGTGCCAGCAGAGGGAAGGGCCTTATTGGGGAAATGACCTGAAACATACCACATTGTCACAAGGGAAGAAGGCAATCGACTAATTCCAAAGTTAAAAAATAATTATGGCAAGGAGTAACTGTGCGTGGCACCCTATATTACCTTATCTTAATTAATCACCTTACTTAGTCTGCTTGGCATTTATACCAAGTGGGGGAAGGAAGAGGTAAGCCATTTCCTCAGCCAAAAGAGCTTTCAACTGTCTGAGCACAACACAAATGCAGGAGGCACTCACATTGATTCTGCTTGTATGGAGGGTGAGATTGGCGCACACAGATGAGGATGACAAACAGGAACAGAGGCCACAGCAGCTCAATAATCAGCTGGATCTGCAGTGGGAGAGTACCAAAACATTGTACTGAGGCACACACTAACTACAAATGTCTGAGGAACTAATTTAGCCATCTAGGACCATAGAGGGGTAAGTACTTGCACCATAAGTACTCCTCTTTTATGTTCTTTTTAGCTTTTTTCATGATTTTATGAACTTTGGATCTTTGGATTTCCTCACAATGAATATACCTCCTCATGGATCTCATGTATGTGCAATCTATTGTGATGCAGATCAATCTAGTAGGTCGTTCTTTGTAACATAACATAATTTTTTTATTGCTCACCTTGTTCCTCCTGCGATATGTGATGTTCTTCCAGAGCAGGAGAAAGAGCTGTGTCCAAAGGCCCATGATCTGCTGCAGGGAGCTACCAGGCCATAGTTCAGCAATGTGCCTGCAAGAAGAACTGAAAGGAGTCAAGGCAGAGACTGGATTCTGCATCTAATTCTACCTCTGTCCCTCATGTTCAGTAAAATCTATATATAATCAAGGATGTTGACTTCAAGACAAGATGGCAATTCAAAACAATTCAACAAAAACAACAAAGAGGAAGCTGTTAATTACACTGACATTTGAAGAAACAACTTATTAAATTCAAAAATAAAAAGATTAGGGATGGTGGTTTAGGATCCCAATTTTAGTGACACAAATGTACAACTGCTGTCTGCATAAAATAATTATTTAGCATTAATTGTTAAGAATGTGCTATTACCACAGATATTCATAGTCAACATGGCAAATTTTACTCCCTGAAATCAAAGCATGGTCGGCAGAAGATATTCAGACCCCACAGGAGAGTGCTGTTCTTCTCGGGACTACCCAGAGTAGTCTGATCCTACAATCCTGGTTATCCTAATTGGTTTACAGGACTTTCAGATGTGAACATCAGCCTTTGCTTAGCTATGGTCCCACATGCTGACAGAGGATTGGGCAGTCATATTTTATTTTGTGAGGTATTACAAAGGCATATCATATCTTGTGTAAAAGGCTTCAGTTGGCATACAGATCCTCAATTGTATTAAAACCACTAATATTACAACTTACAGATATATAATTTTTATATTCAGATGAACTGAAGTCATGACTGAGGACTGAATTGCACGGTGTAACAACTAACAACCATCAGTATTTTTTAAGCTGCTTGCAGAGTAGCAGTCTATCTTGTTTGGTATTATACGTATATGACAGGAAGGGGTTAAGATTTCAAGAAACTGCTTAAAAATAGAGGAAGCGCCACAACCAAAGTGTACTTGTATTCAAAGACTGTGAAAAGCACCAGGGTTTCAAGGCAGTTTTTGTCAAAGAAAGTGAAATTCTAACACTGAGATAAGGCAATTTGCATTTACCTGCAACCTTTCCCACCATTATACTCACAGGGAACACATTCATGTCTTTCAATCAAGTCAGCGTAGTTTACTCATGAAACTGATTGTGTAATTATGTCTCAGTCTTACAGACATCTAACATGAGTATGCAAACCTGTGGACAAACTGAATCATTGCACAATGCGTAATTAGTGCGGATACGTATTTTGCTGCAATTTAGCTACATAATTCAAAATCTATTTTTGTTTCTTTAATCGCGAAAGACTGTGAGCAAGTAAATGGTTCGTATGTTTTGTCATTCCACCCACAACTGCCACACAACAAGAATTTTAGCTTATATCTCTGAAGTCAAAATGTAGCCTTTATACGTTCAAAGCTACAGCACATATACGAAATGATAATTTAAAGGTCTCATATAGAAAACATGATGTAAGCTATCTCATTACGCCACAAGGCAGGTGAATAGTGCGAAATGCATCAAATGAATACAGGCCAAGTAAGACTACTACAGGGTGAAAGCTTTTGGCAAGCCACAATTCTAGCGACAATGTCGCCTAAACTTCGTATAGAATCGAATAAAACAACACAGAAGTGGTTTCCGATATTTAATAATGATACCTAAGTCACTTCCTCTACCAGACAAGGATGATGCGAAAAGTGGTTATTATAAAATATTCAACAGTACAGGAAATGCCATCAATTCAAAAAAGACAACAGGCTCTCACATACTTTTCCTATTCAAGTTACAAATGTTCATTCACCTTTAGGGTCCGCGGGAATGTATGCTATCTTCGTGACAGATAGTTTCCTAGTAGACGTAGTCCTGTCCCTTACCGGAATTAAGGGCTCGAAGCTGTGCTTCCATTCTGTTTCAGCTGGTAATATCTACCATGTCCCAGCTCCATTTACAAACGCTGATTGGGCGGTTGAGAATGAGGGACGGTTCTCAGATAAAGGGTTTCAATTCTGATTGGCTAGTCCACGGCTTTTGAGTGTTCTATTTTGAAATATATACAAAGCTGAGGATCCCTAAGTGACTCGGAATTCCAGGAGGCTACACGCAGATGCCGGCATAATCTATGAGACCTGCCTTCGAATGTAGGTAGTCAGTTTTATCTTAATTTAGCGATTAATCTCAGTGAATGTGAAGGATGACACGCGACGGATGTACAATTGCGATTAGTTAGGCCTACAGAATTAAATAGCAACAAAAGTATCGCTTTTACATTGGAAGCGTGTCGTGTATTCGAATAAATCCCAATTTATTCACATGAGTCAGATTAAAACATTGGTGCATGTCATGCAGTTTTCGATTTCAACATGGAAAAACGCAGGAGACCGCTTTACTGTTAATTTACTATTAACAACAGATTTGCAACTGACTTGGTGATATAGCCGAATAAATTACTCTTGCGTAAATACTGACCTCATTTATAACAAAAAATGGGAAAGGCCCAAGGAGCTAAGATTCCTATTCATTGTACTTGACATTACAATCCTAAATTAATGACATTGACATGATTTGGTACCAACTGAACGCACAAATAATTTCCAGTTGAGTTCTCTGATACAACATGCGTTTGTTTGTGAAGTTGTATGTTTTATGCAGGGAATGGAATCACTGTGTCTACAGGTGCCTGAGGTCACATATCTTTCCGCCAGGGACTGTTCTGTAGGTCCTTGCACAGGCAGGATCTCCAGACAGATGGAAGAGGTGACGAGATGTTTCTCTGGACAAATATGTCTCTGGACATATAGATCTTCCATTTCCTCCTCTTAAATTTTATTTGATTTCAAATAGAAAGAAATATTTACCTTTATTAATTTTGGTGCAAAACATACCAGGGGCTACATGTTGAAATTTCATTACAGTGTTTAAATGTATTCCAGTATTTAAAATGAGTTTGTTTCTTCTACTTCCTATTGAATTTAATGCTATATTCCATGGTATAATCTCACATAATCCCATGCTACATATTATAAGTAATTAAAACCATATGTGGATCTAGAGACCCATATCTTGACAGACCAAATTTTTATTAAGTTCATGGTGGAATCTCTCCTAACCAGTTATTCTCTTTGCTGTTAAATTGGGAAAACAAGTGAACAGAAAAAAGAATACTCAATTCACAATTAAGGGTGGTAACTTTGCTTTAATTCAATGCATGTATTTCCTTTTATTTATAAGGCATATTGCTTGCATTGGGACATGTATTATGCCAGGCCTTGGAATTGTCAATTGCTTGCCACACTCATAAATAAAATCTTTTTTCCCCATTAACTCCATAATTTGAGCAGAACAGTAACATATAAGAATGCATTACACAATGTCCAAAAGAGAACAAAAACAGCTAAATCAAATCAAACATGATAGTTGCTGATATTTACTTATAATACAGCACATCCAATGAGAGAGAATATTATTCCAAGACACCACTTGATGGCAGCCTATCCACTACCAATATACTGGAATATATACTTCCTGAAGTAGGCACTATGCAAAATAAAGGCTTGCAAATGGCTTTTGTCCAGCTCTATCAAACAACATGTCACCAAATACACTATAGCCAGTTAAGTCCATTAAATAATGGTTAAGGCCAAATACCTAACAATAATTAATTAAAAAATACCACAAGTAGATAATTACTAGATAAGGACATACGCCAGTTCTATTACAATACACTGCTCGAGACAAAAGAAACATATTTTTTTCTCAATACCTTACCTGATACTGAAGACACCATTACTGGACAGAAAGATAAATAACTTGGCACAAACCCATATCCACACCAGTTTTGCAGTATATACACAATTTATTACAATTTCTTCCCTTCCTTTTCAAAGCTCAACATTTTTCAATTGGTATCCATTACAGGCTTGTAAAATATACAATTTTAAAACATAAATGCATGAAAACAATTCACAGGAAGTAAAGGAATGATGCAGAATAAACACTATGGTGCTGGTTGGTATAACTCCAGTTTTCCTTAGCAGCTGCTGACAGCTAAATGATTGCTAAAACAAGTGTCAGGAATAAGATAAAACAAAGCAACAAATGACTGAATTTAAAATTGCTTAATGGATTGTAAAAAGAAATCACATTAAGAAGGATACTGGCACTGTTTATAAAGGATCCTTCTGTGTAAGAAATTTGGTCACATTAACAAAAGCATTTATGAATCACCGTGGTTATCACGGAAGCGAAAGCCGCTTGTTTACTTTGAATACTTTGAATGACGAGAACACAATCAAAGACCAAGGACAAACAGGAAGAACAAAGCCGTTTCAAGCTTTCATGCGGAAACACTACCCCATTCACATGAACTATCACACTGACGTAACACAAGCCACGATCTTCATGGCAGGAGCTGGAATGATAAGGGAGATGCCCAGAACCTTGGGTCACTATGGACACCATCTGACTCTACTGGGCATGACAAGGCACGACGGTGAAAAAGGGTAAATATGACTTTCTTGGTTTCCTAGGAAATCTTGGGATCATGGGAAATTGTAACAAAATGCAGATCTGCACGTTTTCCATGGTTAAGCAGTAACAGGGCAGACTCGTTCCCTGTGCCAACACTGACCTATTATCTCTGCCAACAATATTAAATAACATGTTGCATCAATACTTCTGGTGCATTACTGTCATTTGTAACATCTCAACCTGTAATAATTTAAGAACACCTTTCTGTGCGCAATTACAACTCATCCTACTGCCATATCCATTATTAAAAGGAGGCGCCTTTCCTTAAAACACAGCATAGCAGGGTAATAGGGAATGCTAACACTTTTTCCAGACAAGTTCGAGGAACTTAATCCGATCTCTTCCTCTTCGCCCCTCTCTTGGTGAGGGGGCAGCCACAATTCATTTGAAAGTGACTAAAAGTGGAAAATCAGATTCCTTTTGATCAAAATTATGTCTTTGTTTCAAGGGGAAAATCACTAACTGACAATAAAAAGTAGGAAATGCTGTTTACAGCCATCCTGACGCAAAACAACTTTGGCTTCACTCGTTCAGTAGTCCTTCCCGTCATCTTGGTATCCCTGGTAACCCTCATCCTGGTACTCCTGGGCATAGCCGCCAGCCTCCGCCCCATTTTCTTCTTCGCCCTTGGGACAGTACTTGGCATCGTAGATCTGGCGGCCCAGGCCAAAGTTCTGCCCACTCTGGTTGGCACCCTGGGTGTAACCCATCTGTAGGGACATAGTGCTGTTGTCGCACTTGTCTGTGCCCAGCTTCTGGTCATAAATAGCACGTCTGGTTCCAGGAGCAGTCATTCCAGCCTGCAGGAGATAGAAAATTCAGTTAGCACTTAATCTGGCTTGAGAGGTATACTGTACTCTCTTTCATCCATAAATTATTAAATATAAGCTCCTCATAGATTTGCGATGGTCAGGGGTTCGGTTCCCCCCTGTGGCACACAGAGGCAGTGCAGGTCAGTGTGGGACATACCTGGCTGGCCCCTTTATTTGTGCCCATCTGCAGACTGATGGTGGAGTTATCCATAGGTGGCAAGATCTGAGATTTCGGGTCATACAGGTGTCTCCTGGTGCCATAGGCATTCATGCCCGCCTGGCTGGCTCCCTTGTTGGTACCCATCTGGAGAGTGAACAGGGGGTTATGAAGAACCATTCGTCAGGCACACAAAACAACAAAACCCCATAAAAGTTGACACCCTGTCACACATTCCACTTTCATTAGAGGACAGACTATAAATTGCCGATTCCACTCCCATGTTCCTCACTCTGATGGAGCACTAAGTGCCTGGAATAGTTTTTCCTATCACCATACCTGCAGGCCAATGACACAATTTCCAGCCTTCATCTTCTCCTGATCAAATGCCCTCTGCTGTTTGTCAGCATACTTCACCCCTATGTCCACACTTGACTGCAGGCCTTTGGTCTTCGCCTGAGGTGATCAAACAAAAGGTGATGTCTCTGCATAAACCATGATGTTCCATAGCTTTACAGCATTGCAAAATACAAAAGAGCAAGACTAAAGCAAGGAATTGTTCCTAGTGAAGCCTTTAAATTATGTTGGATGGTCCCACTTTCTAGCAGTGACCCAAAATTCTGAAGGTCTTACCATGCCAGCGAGGGCCAGGAGAGTGGTCTGGACCTGGGTCATGTTCCCATTTTCAAACAGGTCATTGGCTTCGAAAATATCATGAGGCTTCAGTCCATATGCTGTAATGGCTTTGATGAAGTTGGACAGGTTCTCCAGCTTGAATGAGGAAAATAAAATGTGGTTAAAAACTTCTATCTGGCAACTGGAAGGTGAATCAGGAGGATTTTGAGCCATGTGGATGGACCCAGTTGCGTTCATTACAATAACGTGTTATGGAATGAATTCAGGTTAAATACCTTGTTCTAGGGTACAACAGCAGTCCCTCATCTGGGAATCTAACCTACAACAGGAGGTGTCGTAAGCCTAGTTCCCTAACCATTATGCTACACTGTAACTGTGAAAACCTAATATAATCTATGAATAAAGCCATATTTAAAACTTATTTGAAATTTCAAAGGCTACGGCTGCAGACAGTGGTCAAGTCAAATGAAAGAGTTTTAACTTATATACTGCCTCCAAACAATGCGTAAGAGCTCAGAAACTGCACCGTTAAAGCCAGGATATTATTAAACCTCCTCACTCAGTGTCTGTCACTGCTTCCATTCCTTTTACAGTTATATAAAATACCTTTTCTGCGCTTGGTGTGCAGGCTAAAAAACACTGAAATTGCCCCCTTCTAATTATGTAGACCGTTAAAACAAAAATAAATCAACCTACACATGTGCTCACACAAACCCAAATGACCACAACCATTCCAAATTACAAGTGTGGCTCAGGGAAAAACGTGAGACCAAAAAAAAGGGTTTTACATGTCAAGCCTCCTCCTGTGATGTGGAAAGCTCTAACCACACAGACTGGGAATTCTGGTTCCACTCTGGACTGTAAGCTCTATATCCAGCACAGCACAAGATGAAGGGCCAGTTTTCATCAATTCACACATGAAATTAAGGAAAGTGGCATTTTCATTTGTGGGTTGCCATATTTGAATTTGTATGGATTTACAATACTGTTTTTTTTGTAATGTCAATATTCATAATTTAAATCTCAAGATTCTGTGATGTGTCAGCAAAGCGCTGGCCCACAGACACAAGCGGGGGAGCAGCTCACCTGATGCCAGTTCTGAGCAGACTGGTTTATCTTCCTCACTGAACCAGGCTTCAGTTTATTGATGAGTCTGCAAAAGAAAAAGGCCGATTCAGTTTAGGGATGGCTGAAAGAATCTCAAAAGCAAGTGAACTGATGATGCACGCCACATACAATGCAGTCCATAAGTATTTGGATGGTGACACAATTTCTGCAGTTTTGTCCTGTACATTTGGCTCTGTACTCCACTACACTGGATTTGAAATGAAACAAATTTCAAATGTCAGCTTTAATTTGAGGGTATTTACATCATTATGAGGCGATCTGTGTAGGAATTACAGCCCTTTTTTGGTCCCCATTTTATTGGGGACATTGAATGCAAAGGATTAAGATTATGTTCATTTGTCCAATTACTTTTGGTCTAAAATGGGGACCTTTGTATAAAAAGAGCTGTAATTACTACACGGATCTCTTGATATGGACGTAAATACCCTCAAATTAAAGATGACAGTCTGCACTTTAGCCTCATATACATTGTTTCATTTCAAATCCATTGTGCTTGAGCACAGAGCCAAAACAACAAGCGTGAATCCGCAATAGCTGCGACCACACATGCGCATGCATCCATGTGTGCATGCATCCACACACATGCCCTCACACAAACACGTGGCCTCTTCTTTGGCTCATGACCAACCTTTCCACAAAATCTTGTGCAAATCTGTGAATCCATTCGGGAGTTATGCGCCTTTTTGTGATAGGCCACGCCCATCATGACCAACATCCATGCCAAATTTCAGCCTCCTGGGGCGAAACTGTGGCCGCTACGGGGTGGGAGACTTTTTGTGGACGAACCGACCGACCAACCGACCAGCAGACAGAGCTATAGAGCTGCGGTCGCAGCTAATAAAAATGATGTCACGGTCCAAATACCTACGGGCTGCTCTGGAGGTGAAAATGCTCGCTGCGCACGTCCGTGGCATGTACTCACTGGCAGAGAATGACGCCATTCTTCAGGCCCTTCTGAAAGTCATCCCCTATAGAGCAGCCAGTCACACCCTCGATCCAGATGCGCAGCTCTTCCTCCTTCTGAGGATCATACTTCTGGGCAATCTGACCGAGAGACACCAAGCATGAGTAAGTGTGTGTGGTGAGGGGGGGGGGTACTTTTTACAGTTGGTACTGATATGATAATAGTCTGTTGGTATGATAATAGCCTGTTGCTACCGTCTATTAAATGTATTAGTGGAAAAAATGTTTAAATTTATGTTTTTTTGTTTACATTTATTGGCACACACATTCACATATATTCATGTTCATTATTGTAGTTGTAGTCAACAGGTGCCATTGTAATGTGGATATAGAAAATATTTTTAAGCAATTACGTATCATTTAAATGACTATTTTGGCCACATTTCTCTGGTATGCCCAACCAATAACTGAATTAAATGGGGGAGGTGGGGGGGGGGGGGGGGGGGGGACAGAAAGATACACAGTTAGAATTCAGCCTGGACATATTACTACCTGCTATCTCAATGGGCAAAAGCATTAGACCGTGCCATCCACACACAAGCATATTGTTCACAAAGAGCTTACATGGGTATGAAAAATAATATTGGGAGGTGGGAGACTAGTAAATGATCATAAGGGTCTCCGGAGAACAGTGACGAGCTGGCTAGAGGAAGCTGCACGGGAAAGACGTTCTCGTGCTCCAGGACATTCTGTGGCACAGCCCCAGCCAAGATTTATCTACCAAGCCATCCACAGAAAACACTGCATCCTACTGCCTGGGAAATTCAATAATAATACTAAATGGAGACTATGCAGAGTTGCATTCAAAGCAGCGTAGTTTACCGTGGCATTTCTTTTTCTTTTTTTCTTGGTGTAAAAGAAAATTTGAAGCCAAATAGGCTTACATTTTCTCTAGCTTCTTATTAATCATAACATCAGAGAAATTTGAGATACAAATAATGACATCTTATCCCTTGGGCGACATTGATCAAGACAGAGCCAAGCTACTCTCAGTAATTCTCAGTAACATGATCACATCCTGTTGGGTAAATCTGTAACATCCTGTATGCCGTATGTGATGCAGAAAAGAGGTGGCGATAGGTGGGGTCTCAACATGAGTCAACCTGAAACAGAATCAACTTGGCTGCCACCACAAAATGTCTTCACAGCACAGCCCAGAGCAAAAAGACCAAACTGGATACACAAGCCCTTTTGTAAATGTGCGGACACGTAAAACCAGTTAAAAAAATAAAAAATAAAAAATGGACAAGACGTCATTTACAAAGACAGATTTGAGAAAATATATTCAATGAGCTCATCAAATGCATCAACAATCACTGTCCATAGTAAATCATTTAGAATAGGCATTAAATAATTTCCCTTTTGAATGCATGCTACTAGGTATGACCCACTATAATAGCTTTGAAACTAAAACATCAGGATTAATATGGTTGAAATATTAAACTGCTTATGATATGAGGTGTGGCTATTAAATAATGAGACTAATGCTGTAATTCAATTTTAATGAAGAAAATTTACATTTCAATTCCTTTCCCCTTGTAGTTGTAGAAGGGGAATATATTGAAGGGGAAAGGGGAAATTGAAATGTAAATTTTCTTCATTAAAATTGAATTACAGCATTTGTCTCATTATTTAATAGCCACACCTCGTATGCAAATCACATTGTCCAAAGGTTAGTGTAAAGTGCAGTGATTATAATAAAGTGATATTTAAACTGCACATGTGAGTTCAAATGGTTAAATAGCTTAAAATTTAAATAAAAACAAATCATTTCAAAATCAATATCCATCAACATCAAATTACATTACTAAATAGCCCAACCAATATAAGTTTATTACTTATCTTATAACTATGTAATGCAAGGTATGGTACTAATTAACAGAAAATATGTTGCTTGTACTTAACGGTTTTCTCTCTTTACATCATTGATTGCTTTTGCAACGCCTGATTATCTGGCCACAAAAATGACAAAGCTTGTCCACAAACAAGGAATTTCAGAGATTTCCTCCATAGGCACTGCTGATCCAACAGAATTTATCATGAGACAAGGAGTTAAATACATAGATGTTTTCTAATTCTGGTAAAATGCAAGGCATATTAAAAGCTCCAAGACTGCTTTACCAGTAACTACTAAAATCCCTGGAACTGCATGTGCATAAGAAAGACTTCTTACATAGTCTACATCACATTTGCCACACAATAGTGAATATACAAACATCCTCTTTGGACAGAATTAGTATGAATAATTTTTTATAAACTTCCCATAAAACACTAAACTTTTCTGTACTTTCCATAAAAAAACCCCTACCATCGAACTTTGGTTTCATTATGAAAGCATACAGTATAGCTATCTATAAAATATGCAAAATCCTAAATGAACACGACAACCAAATCCATGAAGTTTTCAAAGGCTGTTCATTAGAATAAGCTGACTACATCTGTGGCAGTTTGCCCTGCAGTTTATTTTTAACTAGAAGACATTTGTTTTAAGATAACAGATGGAAAAAGAAACTCCTCTGGACATAGAAAACTGGGCAATACAAGCCCCATCACTGAAATGCAGGGAGTATAACAATAACGAACGGAATGCGTGCCGTTCACCAGAGGCTGCAGCATCCGCAGCTGCCTGCAGAAGGCTTAATGCAGTCTAAGCACTGTGGGAAAAAGCCTGGCCTTTTCTGTCAGAGCACAGCCTGGAATTTCAGGGCCACACTGTGTTTAGTCTCTGGGGGCTGCAGAATCAGTTCTGTCAGCCATTTTCTGTTTACTTAAGCAGAAAAGAAAAGAGTTCTCCATTTAAAAGCGGAATAACACCAAGTTGCGAGCGTGACACTATGAACATTAAGCAAATTTCCATCAAAGTGTGCTCACAACCTGATATGTCAGTAGTGATGACAAAAACAGGCAGAATTAGGCTATATTCACACTGACTTCGCACTGTTAGCAACCACATAGGAAGTTGACAGACATCTATTAATGTCGCAGAGGCTAACACCCCAACCCAGCAACATTTTACTCCCCAAACACCATTCTGCACAGCGAGGGGAAACCAAAGCACAGCACCGTTCACCGCATCACAGCCCCACAAACAAGCATGAGGCAGGAGTACATACAGAAAAGATCCAGGTATTAAGTCATTTCACTGTATAAATAGTCAAAATATTTAGTGTAATTATGGGGAACTACAATTCTCATCTGGTACATAATGAATTCCCACCCCAGCTTGCTGTATTCCATACCCATTAAGGCAAAAAGAATAAGATCTTCTGGACATGCAGAGTACTGTCTTGCTTTTGTATTGCTTCAACAACGTATATTGCTTAGATCCTGAATGGTTCTCGTGCCCTGGCCTCTGGGTTGATTACAGTTCTTGCCAAAGGCCTATGTTAATATTTGGTGTTCAGACATGTACATCCACATGCTCTCATACTAAGGTAGAACTAGTCACTTACATACTTTGGAAATAGTATTTGTAATCTCAAATTCAAACCTAAGTTGTCCCGGTGTAAAACTGTCCTTTCTCTTGCCCTTTGCAGCCACTGTTGTCTAGTGCAGCAGGCAGCAACTATGGCGACAAGGTTGGTCACCATCACATGCAGCCTGCAAGAACGCGCAAGCGCGTATTTCAAGGTAAAAAAACAAAACAAAAAGTGAATAGGAATGAAATAATATTATAGTTTTCCATAACATCCTATTTATGACTAAAATTAACACCGTATTGTGTATGTATATGTATAACCCAATAATTTTTCATCATTATTTCATCATTTCATTTCAAACAGATACTTTAACTGATTATTTAAGTTGATAGGAAAAGGTAATAATTAGTTAAATATAGCCTATATAGGCTAACGGATCCCGTGTCTTAACTTAATGACGGAAATGTGACCTTAGGGAAGAACAATTTTTCTTACAGTTTATGGGAAGTCCCATCTAATAGCGATCTAAATATTATCTAAAGGGGGAAAAAAACATAATATTGTAGTTTATTCGAAAATAAAATAAATACGGGCTTCACTAAAGAGCTCTGAAAACATAAATTAGGCTGTAGCTCACCATAAAGCGATTCACTTATAACGAAGCGTAGCACCCCGCAATCGAAACACGCTGGCCGACGCCCAGTAAAGTTTATTTAGGAGAATACCCTACGCTGATTTTATTCGAAGCTTCATAACCGAAAATCACTCAAAACAATTGTTAATTGTAGGGAGGTTCGTGATAATTGCTTGAGCACGATAATCGAAAATATCACTAAATAAATATCTAAACTCAGCATTTACAGCCTGCAGCCTACAGTAGACTGTAAGCAAAAATCTAACGCAACTAAATGTTTTCTTATCACATAAAAAAAATTCAGAACTTGTTTTAATCATTATTAAAACATAAACAAATCACGATTAGAAGATTGCTAGCCTACACACATTTTTATACTTGTAGATGCTACGGTACCCTACTTCTTACGTAGGCCTACAGTAAGATGGCTAGAATCGATTATAAAAAGTTATCTCCACGCCGGAACTGTTGTCGGTACATCCATCTGGTGTGATACTTACTTTGCTTTTGACTTCTGCAGAAAATCCATAAGCAGGTCCTCTGTTAAACTGTGAGCTGGACATCGTTACTTTGTTCCGTCGTCTTTGATGGGATGAAATGAACACGCGTGCTTCTATTTTCTAAGTGACGAGAAAATTCTCCTTTGCCGTCGGGTAACTTCCTCGTTTTTCTAACCAAAGCAGTTTCATACTGGCCGCTGTACACCCTGTTCACTACGTGCAAGCTCCTCCTCTGCCTTTCATTTGTGATTGATAGCAAAAACTCCATATATGGGTAAGGCGGCCAAAATTCCTACAGGATGGGAGTTCCCACCCCAACAAGATACTGGAACCGGTTGGTTACGGGGTCTACAGACTTGGCCATTACCAGAGGTCACGCAGAGTAGGCTATACGCCAGCAATTTACCGGCTATTTCTTTGTGGAATCAAACAATGGAGTACCTATTCTATTTACATATGCTATTTATTTACATAGGCGTGTACCATGATTAGGCATTGAAAGGGTTCCAAATATTCAAATATACATTCATAACAGCTCGTGCCAGTCTCACATTGTCAGGGACCAGATTGTCTGCATTTCAACTCTGAGAGGCTGGCTGTAATAGACAAATGCATGCAGAATACAATTTGTTACATCACTTGATTAAAGTTGAATCAAATAAGAGTGGGGAACATCAGGGAAATCAGTTTGACTGGAGATGTAATATTGGGTAAATGGCTTCCAACTTTGGTGTTTGTAATAATTTTCCAATTACTTTCCCCAAAATAGGTTGGAACTTCAACCAAAAATCCAACCAGATAACCTGCTTCACAATTCTATATTACATAAGTAAAACTACGTAAACAATAGGTATTACACATAGATAAACTCATACATGTACGTTTGATGGCAACAGAGCACAACTTTGACTGAATCGGTAGACCACATTCAGTGTGATAGTTTAGACAGTGTGGAGCAGAAGAACATTGCGGTACAGCAGCAGTTAACACAGAACCCATGTAAGGGTGAGGCCTGCAAGCCCTGACTCCGGCAAGCCGAGTCATGTACTCTGTTCCTCAAGGTCGGTTATACCTGGAGGACATTGCAATGCAAAACACAGGCTTCGCCAAAAGGGAAAGTACACATTTTTTCTATTTGTTTTTGTTATGTGCACTGTTACGGCTGGCTCGACTGGCCGCAACAAACAAAGTCCAGATGGATCAAAAACACGACAGAAACTGATCTAAAAACAAACCCAGACATTTATTAATCTAAATAACAAACAAAGGGACAAACTAAAACAAACGAAAACACAAAGATCACAAAACCAAAAGATCTCCACACAAACCACAAGCCCCAAAAAAAACTCTCCCCTGCCTCATACTACTGGGCTTTATATTGGGCCACAGGCAGGTGGAAGCAATCAGGCAATTAAATAATTACGCAACTACCTCCACCTGCACTACCCAGGCAAGCAGAGGCAGGGGACGTAACACCCCCACCCTTAAGACAAAAAAAAAGACAAAAACTAAAGGTCTTTTTTTTTTTTTTCTTCAAATTACTATACAACACAAAAAAAATAAATACCAAATGTCCACAAATTGTCCAGAGAAATCTGCCACTGTAGGGAAGTGTGTGTCTGCGCGCAGCCTCCTCGCCGCCGCAGGGTACTGTGTGTCTGCGCGCGTCGTCCTCGACGCCGCAGGGACCTGTGTGTCTGCGCGCGTCGTCCTCGACGCCGCAGGGACCTGTGTGTCTGCGCGCGTCGTCCTCGACGCCGCAGGGACCTGTGTGTCTGCGCGCGTCGTCCTCGACGCCGCAGGGACCTGTGTGTCTGCGCGCGTCGTCCTCGACGCCGCAGGGACCTGTGTGTCTGCGCGCGTCGTCCTCGACGCCGCAGGGACCTGTGTGTCTGCGCGCAGCCTCCTCGCCGCCGCAGGGAAGTGTGTGTCTGCGCGCGTCGTCCTCGACGCCGCAGGGAAGTGTGTGTCTGCGCGCGTCGTCCTCGACGCCGCAGGGAAGTGTGTGTCTGCGCGCGTCGTCCTCGACGCCGCAGGGAAGTGTGTGTCTGCGCGCGTCGTCCTCGACGCCGCAGGGAACTGTGTGTCTGCGCGCAGCCTCCTCGCCGCCGCAGGGAAGTGTGATGGCAGATCCCGGACGAGCCCCCATTTTGTTACGGCTGGCTCGCCTGGCCGCAACAAACAAAGTCCGGATGGATCAAAACACGACAGAAACTGATCTAAAAACAAACCCAGACATTTATTAATCTAAATAACAAACAAAGGGACAAACTAAAACAAACGAAAACACAAAGATCACAAAACCAAAAGATCTCCACACAAACCACAAGCCCCAAAAAAAACTCTCCCCTGCCTCATACTACTGGGCTTTATATTGGGCCACAGGCAGGTGGAAGCAATCAGGCAATTAAATAATTACGCAACTACCTCCACCTGCACTACCCAGGCAAGCAGAGGCAGGGGACGTAACATGCACGGACCGTGCTTTGTTTCCATGCATCTCAAATTACTTGACAGCAACAAAGTTCCAGCACCTCAGTGCACGCTAAGTGTTGTTATTGCACAGTAAAGTGAAAACACCTGGATCGGTTTCTTCCTCACATTGTGCACTTCTTATAAGGCCAAATGCCAAATTAGACAGGTTGTCTATATCACTTCTCTTTATGATTTTTGCTCAGTGTTTTTCCAAACTAGGTAGTCTGCACACTCAAATCATACCTGTTGAATCTGCACGTCACCATAACTGAGGGAAACGAGTGTTGATACTGCACTGCTGTCGGTTTAGGCTTCCTCAAACAGAGAAATTTCACAGCAAGGCATTTTAGGTGGCTACACTTGCATTGCGTAATACAAACGCCCCCTTTCTATAGGAGCGGTCATGATGAAACTAATCCCTCTCAGCTTTTTTATAAGCCTGATGTTTCCACTGGCTGAGCACAAGCCCTGCAGTTAAAGAAGTACATTCCTGCGGTTCTGTGCGAGCAGAGAGGAAAGGGAGGAGCCGTGGACTGTGTGCAAAAAAATGGACAGATACAGGAGCCAATGAGCCTGTGTTTAACCGGCAGTATCACTGTTTGTGGGGATTTGCTATCTGGGAAAGGTCTCATAAAGACTTCTTAAAGATCTTATCTGCAGACATGCTGGAACAACAATGAGGGTAGGGGGTGGGTTGGAGAATGGCCCATTTGGCGATTTCTCCTTTGAGAAACAACAAAAGTACCAAATTCATAGGCTACTACTGGCTGATTCATGTTTTTAATGCATTCGTGTGAAGTTGTAGGCATCATGTAATAGGTATTTCCACATTTTGTTCTGTGAGGCACACCTGAAATTCCCAAATGTTTTTCAACCTTTGCATTATGCCAAGCGTATAGACATTTTTGATGCCGTGCCACTAAGATAAGTGTTGTTACGAGTTTCTTGCTGAACTCAGGAATAAAAAATTATACAATTGGCTACAAACATACTAAAATTCCCAATTATACATATCAACAGATTTAATGCAAGTAGTGGCTTTCATAGATCTTACAAGTATATAAAGGTAAAAGGGGTGACTTATCAACCAGCACCAATGCACATTTTACACAAGGCAGCCATTTTGTTGTGCAGCAGAATGCTCAGAACAACAGAAATCAGCTGATGGGGGTGGTGTAGGATTTATTGTTAATTAAGCAGGGAAAAGCATGTTGAGGTCAGTTTGTAATTTGGTTTGAACGGTTTTTAGCTGACAAAGTCTATTCATTGTAGAGGGGATGAATAAACAACTAATAGGAACACTTTCTTTAGTTGAAGCAGGAAGCATGTTGGAAAACTATAACTCAACCGGTTTACAAAAGGAAGTATCTAATCGTAACACACAAAGACACAATAGGCACACACATTCAACCCTGTGATCCGGTTTTCTAGAACACAGCAAACTGCACTTCAGGTGTTGATTGCCTAAGCCTCTGTGCCAGTTGCCCAGGAAACCAAGCTTTTGGTAAACAATGTGCATTCTCCCTGCATTCTCTAGCAATGAGGTCATTCAGAAATTGCCTGCTGCTGTCCTGATTAGTCTGTGCTGGCTGTGTACATTTTGCTACTCCATAATGAGATCATGAAAGAACCCAGAATCAATGGGGAGACAAAAGGGTTAAATATAAATGCTAACAGTCACTTGTCTTTCACAAAACATTTTTGTTTTCTAAATACTTACGAAATGAAGCAATTTGACTTTGTCTAATGAAGTGTACCACAAGATACCAATAATAACTTGTAGAATCAAGCACTGTTCAAAATGCAAAGTGAAAATTTGTGATGACGGAGTGGTGCAACAAGGCTGTCGGTTGTACCAGCAGCAATTATACTGTGGTTAACCCTGTTTAGTCAAGACATATTTCTGCACACAACCGAATTATACCAGAAAATAAAAAATGAAATACTGTATTAATACTGTTCAAAAGGTGGGCTTTCAGCAGGCATGCACCCTCAGATGAGATGTGTGAACATTTTCAAAGGTGAGCCATTTCTTTTTTGTTTTCACTGTATCTAAAAGGCTATGACAATAAAATTATATATTGAAAATGCAAATAAACAAGCAAGCAGCAAGTGCTGAATGTCAGCATGAAGGGCACTTTAAAATTGTGGTTATCAAAAGCATAAATTTACACTCTGTGCTATTTAGAGCAGTTTACTCAAAACTCTTCTAGAGGAACTCACTAAAGCCTTTTCACTAAAAGCAGAGAATGGTCTTCTCTTTAGACACAGCACATACATATACATGCACAGCTGGAAACATTCTAATTCCCTGCTGCTTTTTAGGGCAGTTCTTCAATGGAAGCCGTTGGCACACATTTGCAGAGTAGCGCGACCAAGATTGTGATATTAGGTAAATGAAAGCAGCTTTCTTATGTTATCACTCCAAATTCCTTCGGCGATCGAAGCTCTTTGGCGTTTGTAAATATGACACAGTATGGCAGCCAGATAGAGTAAAGCTGAGTAAAGAATCTTTGCAGAAGTGAAAGTCTGAAAGCAACCCCAATCTGTGAGAGATTTAACTGCATATACAACAAGAAATACTTGATGAAATATGGGTTCTAAAGATACACTATAGCAATAGCTCTGAATAAGATAATTTTGGTATGCACACTGCACTCATGCCTTAAATATTAATTTATGAACTCAAAATTAAATCTGCCACTGCTACTTTAAAAGAGCTCTTCTTAATGCTAATTGTTCAAATGACATCAGTAAACAAACATTTACTGTAACGTGTCGGTTTCATGTTTAACATAATAGTGTAGAAGAAGGAAAAAAAAAAAGGTCAAGTAATTAATAAGAATCAATTCATGAGTTTGCATCCATTTTTCCCCAGTAAAAACAACAAAAAAATATAACTAGTTGAGATAAATCTTTTTTAATAAACATCCAATACTGCATTTAGGATTTATCAAAAATATACCTTGTTATATTGCTATGACAGGAAATCTATGCAAGCCCAGAGATCAAGGCGCTCTCTGTGTTTTGACAAGCACTGAGACTTGAGCTTCAGAGTTTAGCATGCAAGCTGCACGGCTTGTGAATGCATAGAGTAAGCACTGTGTCAGTCCCTGTGACAGCGACAATGCTAATGCTGAGGCCAAACTAAGCAGATGGAATTATTCGCTAGTTTGTGTTACTGAACGATGCGGTCCGCCTTTAGGGAGTCTACCAGTGGGCAGCTGGGAATGAGTGCACCTGACACTGCATTCTGAAATGGGAGTCTTCTCCAAGGACAGACAAGCTTAGGCACAACATGGCGTGAGGATGGAAGACACATCGCAGCAGGTACTCGTGCTGTACCCTGTCAGCCAGCGAGAACTTTTGAGTGAATGCCAAACTTCCTACCGCTCTGTACAGATCGACAGAGACCGAGTGCGCACGCGCTCTACTACACTTTCATTTAAAAACATATTTAAAATTACATCTAATGTGAAGGATCCACAGTTTCAACACCACAGATAGTGCAGATATGGTGTTTTCTAATATGATGGCAGAAAATACTCAGTACTAATGTACTGCAGTGATCTTTATGTTTATGTGACTCTGTATGCAAGTGCCTGGCTTGAGCAATGCAATGACTGGGGAGATGAGTATTCACACTGCGATCCTGGTTTCCTGATTTCCCCCCTGTAGGCAGTGGTAAATCCATCCTCTGTCCCAAACATTCTCAGAGAAAAACCGGCTGTTCCTGCCCAGTCAGCAAACGATATGTAGATGCAGGCATGGTCTTCAAGTGGATCTGTTAAAAAAATAAAAAAGACTTGAAGATTGGAACCAGCGTTGAATAATTTACTTGTTTACAATCAAAGAGGAATAAGTAAGCACTTTAGCACTTAAGCCAGCTTTTTTCTTTGAACAACAAGGTGTCCAGGATAACAGCACTTGCACTGAACACTGTACTGCACAATGATGGTGTCAGGCGCTCATAATGCATTTAGCTCAGGAGAAAACAAACTGCGTCCAAGTTGAGATACCAGAGCCTCTCCCTGTGCATCATGCTTTGAATCAAAGACATGAGTGTTATTTATGAACGATAAATTCATTCATAATCGCTCACTGAATTTCCATAATAAATACATATTACTGCAATCTTGCCAGAGACCAGCAGAGTATGGTGATTCATAATTGCAAGCCTGCCCAAGTCTTCTGTGTGTCAGTGGTGAAGAAGCAGAATTCGGCCTCACCTCTCCCACTGCGTGGGTCAGGATGTGGATGATTTTATCTTGGGGCGTGGCCACCACGCTTTGCCCGTTGATCTCGATGATGCGGTGACCCACACGAATTCCGCCCCTCTCGGCAATGCCCCCTCGCATCAGACTGCATATCTGCCCAGAGACAGCAGAACACAGAATGTATGGAAAACTCGGGAGCATTCACTGAAGCAAATAGGATGTACTAACTATTATTGATGAATGTCGGAGGAAAAACACATCTGAAATCACCTTAATTCTTGAAGAACCACAAACACAATGTATTGAATACACCCAAGAATATTATGCCTGGCAATGATTGACTGACTGCACTCGATGGGCAAGATGGACAAAATGTTGACACTCACAATGCCATCCTCCACACTGAAACCCAGCTGATATTTGGGGTCTGGTCGTTTGATTATTGCCATGGTAACTGGAGGACAGTGGACAATTCTGAGCTTCACTTCAGACTGATTTTTCAGATCCTGCCAAGAGAACAAGCAGAGAACCAAGTGTTAGGACAAATCTGAATTATACATCATACAAGGCAACAAGGTGGTGTTTATGTGGTCTGCAATTGCCCTAGTCTCAGTAGCCTTCTTACTCTCTAATCCACAGCCCCACCTCCCTGTCCCGCCCTCTCACCCGTATAATGCCCTGGCAGGTGGCAATAGGTAGGCCCACCAGGCTGACGCCGTTGACGGACATGACACGGTCCCCGATGCTGAGCTCCCCACTGCGCTCGGCAGGGCCTCCATGGAGCAGGTTAGCCACAACCACGGTGGGCAGGATGGAGCCCCAGCCCGACTCCACCACGGCCAGGCCCAGGATCTCCCCCGCAGCCTTGGTGATGCACACCTGCTCAGACGGAAGGAAAACCTTCAAATCCACTTCCTTCCCTGATGGATTTTACTAAAAGCAGATTAAAAGAGGCAAGGCGTTCACACGTAAAGTACTGCACATGAATGGGCATATTCTCTGTAATGGTTCATTCAGGCTTAGCAAAAATGCCTTTGAAGTATTGGATTACATCAACTTAAATCAAGAGGACTGTGAAAGAGGCAACATCGACAGGAATACCAGTGTGGGCGAATCGGAATTCTCAGTTCAGCGACAGACCTCTCTGATATTCTCAGAGCGGGAGAAGTGCACAAGGTCTCCATTGTACAGCTCCTGGGTTCCCAGGTAGTCGCTGTACTCGCCGGGCCGCAGTTCAGTGGCCTTGATCCCGTTGACTTGCAGGAACTGCCGATAGGCCACTCCAAACGCTTGCCCAATTGCCTGAGCTATAACCTGCGCCTGTGGTGGAATCCAAAACGTTCATGAAAGCAGTGCAATGCTAGCAGATGTCTGAGGCAGCCAGCATTCCAGAGAAGGCAGAATCCTGAAACAAACTCAAATCTGTTGAGGTCAAACATTCAGCAACTTTCACCTTACATAATCAATGTCATAAATGCACATCTGACATTGACAGCCTGGTTGCAGACATGTGTCGTTTCCATAGCAGTTTGCTCCATCTGCTGTTTACCATCTGAGTGACTACAGATGTGAATTTCAGCCATGAACATCAACAGGATGAGGAAATAACTCTGGAGCTTACATGGACAACTACACTGCCTGGCCAAAAAAAAGTTGCATACTGTAATATTTTGTTGGACCGTCTTTAGCTTTGATCACGGCGCGCATTCGTCGTGGCATTGTTTCGACAACCTTATGCAACGTCACAACATTTATTTCCGTCCAGAATTGCATTATCTTGTATTGACGATGGGAGAGTCGAACCACTCCGTAAAGTCTTCTCCAGCACATCCCAAAGACTTTCAATGGGGTTAAGGTCAGGACTCTGTGGTGGCCAATTCATGTGTGAAAATGATTCCTCATGCTCCCAGAACCACTCTTTCACAATTTGAGCCAATGAATCTTGGCATTGTCGTCCTGGAATATGCCCGTGCCGTCAGGGAAGAAAATATGACCTGGTGATTCAGTACATTTAGGTACTAAGCTGACTTCATTTTACTGCCGAATAACGTTGCTGAGCCTAGACCTGACCAATTGAAGCAACCCCAGATCATAACACTGCCTCCAGAGGCTTGTACAGTGGGCACTATCCAAAAAAATCCAAACGGTGACTTTTTTTTTGGCCAGGCAGTGTAGAACAAGGACATTTTCTAATACATTTCAGAAATGCAATCCTCTAGACTGCCGAGTGCAAACTTTTCAATCAGACCAAACTAAACATGTTAGCTTGTTAGCTATAATGACTGGACATCGATAAGAACATTTCAGAAATTAAAAAGTCTCCCAGACTCCCACAGGTTAACGAATCCATTCCAGCGGCCTGACTCACATCCTCTGAGGAGAACACATGGCAGATCATGCAATACTTCTTCTGAGTGGCTGGGGGATTGGACCCCGGAGCTGCCTCCGCCCCCTTCCGGCCAATGGGCTTCCTGCGTGCCATCAGGACAACGATGGTGCCAATGTCCGCAATATAGGAGATCATCTGCAGAGGGTGGTCCATCATTGCTTCCTAAACATTGGGGGGGGGGGGGGGGGCATATCAATAAACTGTTATTATATGACAATATATTAATGTAATTACTATTATTAACATTCATTAAAATGTGTTTTGCAATTAGTTCGCCTTCTCTACAATGGGGAAATGACTAATTCTGGAGTGTCAGCTCCTTCACTGCCTGAAGCGTGACAATATCAATTCTAGCCTTTCTATGAATAGAGATTAACCAACTCAGATGCCATAAGCTGACCCACTTCGATGATGGTGACTGAAAAGCTGCAAGGGCCTGTTACACGAGCTGAAAGAACTGCAGTTTAAGAAATGCTGTTCACTGCATACTGGTGAACAATTGATCATTGACCATTTCCGCTACATCCTGCCATGTGCTGGACCACACAGGCCTTTGCATGTTAAGGACACAAATGCCGAGCCCGTTATTCACACTGAAACCATTACACACCTGTGTGTCTGCGCTCAGCACTTTGATGCGCTGAGTAGAGATGAACAGGTCAACCTCTGTCATGGGCTGGGACTCCCCTTCTGGGGCCTGAAGAACAAAGCACAGATCATTTAAACACGTGTTTTTAAACATCTAGAAAGTAATTACTTCATCACTGTCTCTTTGGTTATCAGGAAGAACCTACACTGAAAATGTATGTCTGACAGACTGTCTAGTTTCACTTGGTTGAACTGTCGGTACATTTACAGTTCAGACTTTGAGCATTTAGCAGACGCTCTTATCCAGATTGACTTCCACAGCTTAGATTCTATACACGTAACCCATTTATACAGCTGGATATTTGCTGAAGAAATCCAGGTTAAGTACCTTGCTGAAAGGCAGTAGGCAGTAGCCTACGTGGAAGCTGAATCTAAGTCCTTGGAACTGCAAGCCCAGGACCCTAATCATTATGCTACACTGCCGCCCCGATTTGAAAGACTCGATCACCTTGATCCTGTCCACAGCTTCCTGAGCTTGGGCCATGCGGACGTTGGTGGAAGGGTTCTTCTCCGACGTAAGCTGAGTGGAACCCAAGTATTTGGCCCCAAAGATCACTCCATCCAGGAGGTCTTCTGGGTCACAGGGACCAGGCACTATCAGGGACCACAAACCAAACATCAGCTCTTCAACCTCATGGCAGATATCTGCACACTGACATAGTCTAACTGCCAGTATTTCAAACCAAAATGAATTCAGTCAAGAAAATAAAAATGCTTCAATTCCAGAATATGCTGATTGTGTGAACAAACAGCACACTGTATTGTTGAAATGTAATCCCTTTGAGTGTCACTTTGGATGTCATATAAGTCTTCCAAAAGTGAAGAATAGTAAAGTTAAAAAATCAGAAATACATTACTTTTTTTTTTGCTTAACCAGTTTTTAAGTGACTTACATGCTTTTATCATATACAGAACTAAAATTGTTTATGGACTAAAATCCATATCAGTAATCCACCAAACATTTCGGAAGCAAATATATGTGGAGTTATAAATAACAATAATTATAATTCAATTGATAAAAAATTATTTCACTTCCTTGAAGGAATTCACTCACCATCTTTATATGTTGGTTGAGTCTCAGTCTCCTGTAACCAAACAACGTGTTGAGAGGTCAAAGAAGAACTGGCAGAAAAACACTTTGTAAATATATGTAGCATAGTGCGCAGTTGTGAAATTCAGTCAGGACGCGCAGCTCCGTTTGTGAGGAATTAGCGACAAACTTCCATATACTGACCGCATCTCCGATTTCCGCAGCTGCAGCCTCTTCCTCCGAAGGGCACCCCCCTTCCGTCTTCAGCCAAATCGGTTCCATGAGCTCATCGTCAGGGGAGTCAGGGTCCTCTCTGTCACCAGCCTGCCCATTGGCAAAGTGATCCCAAAATCTTTCCCCATCTTCTTGGCTGTAGGAAACCGAGACCACTGCATCCACTCCCGCACTCTGCTGGACGTACCTGGCTGGGGAGGCCGTCAGTGGTGGCATCTCCACCTTCTCGCCTTCCAGCAGCCCCAGCAGATCCCTCTGATTGCTCTCAGAGAAGAGGAGGCCGGGGCCCTTGTGCTCCTCTGTTGCTGGCTGCAGCACGCTGGTTTCAGTCCCAAGAGGGGGAGGAGAACCTCTCTCTAATGGAGGGCCAGAGAAGGAGTGGGACAGGTTGTGGGCAGGGGGTTCAGAGAGGGGCATCCCTTTGAAATGCTGAAGCTGAGCCAGTAGTGCCTGAATCTGAGAGTGGTCTACGTCACCCGGCCTGCTTTCCTGCTCTTCCTCCTCCTCCTCCTCCTCCTCTCCCTTCTCCACCTCCTCCACCTCCTCTTCCTTCTCAACACCTTCTTGCTCCTCAGTGTAGTTCCCGGCTTCATCCTCAGTGCCCTGGTGGACATCAAGGTCTGTCCTGGGCTCTGTGGTGCCGGGGTCTAAAGTTAGGCTTGGTTCACTCAGCCTGTCTTCTGGAGTGTCCATCATGTCTGGCTGCAGGAAGCTGTTATCGTCTATCCCTCCCACTGAGGCACCATCACTGGAGGAGTCTGACCTCCAGTCCAGGGGAGGGGGCTCTATCAGATTGAAGGAATCCAAGTCCTCGAGGTCAGAGTTTGTAGGTTCTTCCTTGGGGTTCTTGTGAAGAATTTCATCTTCTGCAGAGGTGGCTTCGGGCCCCATAATATCTGGGAGAGGGGAACTTGCCTGTTCGTGGTCTGGGATGTTTTCAGGAGTTTCCTCAGACCCCTTACAGTCTACATTCTCAGTCTCAGACATGACATCTTGAGTCAGGAAAGGCACTTCATCAGGCTGTTCTGTTTCTGGAGAGACAGGCCTGATCGGCATTGTATTCTGAACAGTGGGCTGGTCGCTTTCCCCCTGACTAGATGCCTCACCAACTTTGCAAGCAGCTTCTTCCTGTTCCTCCATGTTGGACAATGGAAAAACAGGAGCCTGGAACTGTGTGTGATGCTACAGTCCCTCTGTCCCGAAGTGTCCCTCTGTCAGAACTGTAGCCATGCAGCAAGTATAGCATTCACCTTTCACTCCTGGCAAAGGAAATCACGATGAAATGAGTAATCTGTACTGAGCTGAGTCGTCAATGAGGGCTAACATTCCATTACCTATAAGCAGATACCGGAACTGATATCCGAGGCTCCACTGCCCTTATGTCATCAACACGCGCAAAAACGGTTGTATACGTTCCATAGTGTAGGGTTATCTATGTTCGTCGAACAGTGAGAGAGAACCTTTTATCAGCTCGTTTCTGGTTCAAAGTGCGTTCGCCAGCATTGAAAAATAACCTCCCATTACGTAAAATACGTTCCGGAATCAGGTTCAGACTGCATGCATACAAAAATCCCATCTAGTACATAAATCCCAAGTAATTAGTCTGACACGATACGTTTCACTAAACACAACAGATAACATTGATATTTATGAATAACTATAACGGAATAAATAACAAATCATATCCAGACATTAAACAATGACAGGGTAATACAGAAACGCATCCCCACAACAGAGCAGGAACATTTCAATACACTGAAAATACGTTTTCTGTAGACAAGGTCAGCTGTCACGCATTCCTTTCTACGAAATATGTTCCAACGTGGTGCGTGAAGTTACGCGATTCGACTGATCACCAATTCAGCAAAGCCACACTATCATTTCCTAGCTTGTTGCTTAGCAAATTATAGCCATGTTCATAAAACATTCCTGCTAGAAACGACTGGCCTTATAAAGTAAAACATTTTATGCGTGATTATTATTGAACATTGCGAGTAAGTTAAAAGTGACCGCGGTTATTCACAATCAGCTGGCTGAGTTACCAGTGATATCCAATAGCAAGTGCAGGAATGTGTACACATACCCTTTGGTTAATTGATTACATTTCTACGCAACCCAGAAGTCTTCTGTCGTTAAACGTTCTCTGAACCAAACTCCACGGACTAAAAGTTGACACACACGACAAAAAGCTCACATTAATTAACTAGTAACTAGCTATTTAACGATAGCTATGGCTAACACAACACCAACAGCCGCTGCCGAACAGACTCAAGTCTGATGATCATTCGTGTACTGTGCAGGGTAATAAGTCTCGCACAACAGGACACCACGGCCCCGAACTTATAGTTTATTAAAGCGACAAGCAAGCAAATCACATACCCGTCATCAATCTACCTACAATTGTTGCAATTTACTTCGTAGTTGGTGTACTTACTAGTGACAAAGACGAGTGACAACAATCGCGCATGCGTTCAGTAGACTAGTCGAGTTCAATCTATCCCCAAATCATCAAACATCTAACTTTCCAGCCCCGCTGGCCAGCGGCTCACTCAATTTTTGTGACCCTTTAAGCTACAGAAGGACAATACAAGTCCTTCTGTAGACATCGAACCAATTTATATACGTGTGCGATTGTCAACAATACATTATATCATTGTATTACTATTAGAAACAAATAGGAAAAATACTAAATTCAACTGTACATATTTTTAATAAACAAACATATACATTTAAAGAAATTATAACAGATAGTGTCGCAAATCTCAAAGATTATGTCAATAAACTAAAAACTCCTTGGTAATTAGTTCGGTACACGTTTATAGATTTGCTCAAATGTAATCTGTGCCCCCTTGTGGAAAGTACAGTATAGCACTGGGATACAGATACTGTAGCACTTCCGTGTCTATGAATACTCTTCGGTATCTATTCAACACAGTCCACACCGCCAGTATTTAGATATTCGGTCACCTGAAATTATAGGTCATACTCATGAGATAATTCCAATCTGCACACCAAATAGAAATCCACAGCTACAGATCGATGTTCCATATCAGCTGATTATGTTTTGAGTTTGAATGATTGCCTTTATTTTACAGAAAGTGTCTTCACCCCAGTTTACATAAAAAAGAACATTAGATTTAATACAAGTAATGGTAAAGATCATTAATGCATTCAAATGCAATATGCATATCCCACAAAAATAAAAAATATATATTCCAGGGTAAATTGGCATACGTTTCACAGTAAATGTCCATTTCTCTCTCTCTCTCTCTCTCTTTCTCTCTCTCTCTCTCTCTCTATATATATATATATATATATCATTTAGGTGATAAAAAGCTACACGGTAGCTAAATTGTGTGTACTGTAAATCTATGTACAGTACACAATAACTGCTAAGCATCCCTTTTATATTATAATTAGTGATGCCTCCCACACAATCCCTGTAAGTCACTTTCTTGAACTTGTTTCGATTTCAGGCATGATTTCACTTAAGTAATTCTACAGTACCCCCAGGCATCAGCTGGTAGACATTTGTCAGCTATGTCACTGGGAAACCAGATCTTGTAATTTTGTATCTATGCATGTATGCAACCAAATGCTTTATTTGACACTTGCACGATGCTGTCAACCTTTGTCATTATAATGTCCCCATACAGTCATATATTTAATTTACATATTATTTAACATGATAAATTAAATGTGTCTGCTACTGAATTTTGACAATGCTAAGTGCATAACAAAAACTGAAACATTAACTGAAAGAAACTGGAACAGTTTGTCCAGAGGCATCATAAATCAGTCCCACAATTCATTGTAATCTTGTAGTAGACACAAGTAGCAATTTAGAGCTACCACTTAAATATGTAGCTGAGGTCCACAATAAAGCCCTAGCCTTGCATGCATTTAAATACATACTGAACTGGAGGTAAACTGTGTCTGTCCTCTTCTGTGATTATTGCAATACATTCACTGACTTTTGCATCTAAGTTAGGAATCATTCATAGTTAAGTATTTTCAAATCAATACCTATCTGTGCATAGGTTGCTAATTAAGTGAAATTACAGTCCAATTAGCTTAACTACAAAAGTCATGTAAAACTGAAACCTCTTTCTACAAACAAGCCTATCAGCGTGTATAGGACTTTACAAAATGTTACAGCAAGATTTCAGCAGTCAAAAATACATCAAACAAAGTCTTGTTTCTTCTGAACAAAGGCCCTCAGTCTGCAGTTTCTCTCTCACATGAGGTCATTTGGTACAAACCAATCAAAGAGGAAGTGGTACCCAGAAGTCCCACCAGCCAATTAGGGAAGTGTCCTGCCCACAGGAAACCAGGCGGCATCCAGTGAATGGCAGTGCTCAGGTCTGCCATGCTGCTGAGAATATTGAGTACTTCTGCTCGCACCTGGTGCTGGGCTTCAGAGCGCCTGCTGACATGTGCCTCGCTGGAGGGGGGAAAAACACTGATGCAAATTGAAAGAAAACACAGCTTTAACTCACATTTGGCATTCAAGTGTTTTGAAGATTAATATTCCCATTCTAAAAATGTTATTACCAAGTTATAATCACTGTTTTATAGTTATAATTCACCTTTCAAGAACAATCGTCAATACCCATACTGTAGCAATGAACATTTGCTGACACCACAGCAAAAATCCTATAACCAGACATACAGCATTTAATCACACGCCAAGCTCACCAAGGAAGAATTCCACAGAAAATCCATTTTGGATTTTGCTGTTCCTTATACCCTCCTTTTTAGTGAAGTGATGAACAGTATTACATACCCTCTGTCAATCTGTCTAGTCCCCTCAGTTTTCTTCAGTCTTCTCTTTAGCAGCAGAAGCACTCGGACAGATCTGGGGGGGAAATGGTATTTTATTTGGGATGTACAGTATGCAGCCGGTATGTCAGTGTTGTCGCGCCAGGTTCAGGATCAGGTTAGTGTGTGTTTTACCTCAGAATGCCAAGTAGTAGAGAGAGGCCCCACAGAAAAGTGCTTAAGGTCCACCACTTGTCAGACTTGACTCTGATGAGCTCGGCATCAGCAGCCCATGCAACGTGCTCACAGGGGTAGTACAGCTGGTCAGCCACATTAGTTAGCACGGACATCCAGCGCAACCCAAGGTCTGCCTCCTGAGTGCACAGAAGAGCGCTCACGTTTAGCTACGCCCTGAAAACAACTCACTGCCATTTTTGTCCTGACGGCTTAGTTCTTCGTTAGTATTTACATCAATTAGTCAAATACTGTACAAATAGTTTTAAAATTATTATTTCGCTAAATGTATGTGTTGTGAACAGTTTACTTGCCGTGCCCCCTAAACCATAACTCCTGGAGTAGGCGAACATAGACAGGTCATCAAAGAGTCGCAGTACAGTACGGCAGTGGCTAAGCTGGGCCGAGAACAGCAAGAGACTCTTCCCCATCTCTGAAGATCCAGCGGTCTTCTGAGAAATGACTCCGCCAACAAGTTGGGACCCATAGCAAAGTGTCCGTATCTAAAACAGATATACGGATAGGGAGTTCTTGTTTTTTTATCACTGCTAATACTCAGAAGTGTCATGATCTTAATACATATGCACACACCTAGTATGTACAAATAAATTGTCAAATCAAAGATATGCTCACACACATACACATAAAAAACTTACCACTTTATCTCTTCCCCTGTAGGACTCAAGAACAGTGATTAACGACTGCACGGGGTCATTCATAGCTACCGACTTACTAACCTGTACGCTAACTAGCCCAATGTATGTCAAAAATAAGAGGCAAGTACGACCAAGTTTCGCAAATAAATAAATAAATAAAACCAACGGACAACTACTTGCTAAAAGTACAAATGTAACTTATAGCCAGCTAAATTCAAGTTGGTAGCTAAGTTCTGCTAGCCAGCGGACTTTGACGCTGGACGATACATTAAAGCGAATGCTGCAACCCAAACCTTCAAGACAACATTTTCTCACCAGTCAGTTTTCTCACTTAAATGAAAATGGACCATAACTGAGTAATAACCATTTGACTGGTACATCAGCTGTAATGTTAGTCAGTTTAATTCCCATTAATATGCAGGATTTAGTCTACATGAAAAGCTCAAGTACAGAGTGTTTCCGCCTGGCACTGACAGATTGAAAGTGTCGCAGGATTGACGTCAGAATTTGACTACCAATAAGACAACAGTTAAAGCCTGATTGACAGCACTTTCATCAAATAGCGTATACTTGGGCGGAAGGTTTTAGAAAAAGACGAGTACGCGCATAGAAGAGTACGCGCAGTCTCTGCTCTGAACCACAGAACAACAGGTGATCTCTCGTTAGCGGCTGTTCGTTATTGTACCAGTACAAGAGTGGTGGGGCTTGTGCAAATCATGATCATACCCGCTGTTTTAGGTCTCTAGCCTGTGAAACTATTCGGGAATTACATTAAAGCCAGTTAGTTAATTGGAAAACAAAGCATACATTTGTCTGGCACTGCGGAACTTCCATTCCAACCATGGACAAATAACGTGTAAATGATTACACAGGTGACCCAGACGTAATTACTCATTTTGAAAACCCCAGGCAGCAGGAACAGTGCTGAGTTACGGTCCAACCCCAAATACCAAAGGGTCCTTGTTCTCTTAATAAGGGTACCATAGTCTTGCTGTTTACTAGATCTGACACTCACCAGTTCACAGCCTCATCACCTTTGTCCAGTAAACATGAATATGTGGAGTCCTCAAAGTTGAAATAACTACATTCATGAATAATAATTTAAAAAAAATATTTTCCAGAATGAATCAGAACCATTTGCAAAACCATCCATAACTAGTTAAATCAAACATTTCATAAGTATAATAAAATGTTAAATTACTTTAATAATGCAATATTGAATTAATATGTTATGCGGTAGATAGAACTTTAGGAAGAATGCTTGTCTCAGCTTGAACCAGAGATTGTCAGTTCTGAAGATGCTCCAGTGCACCCTAAGAGGCATGTGCCATGCCATATGGCTATAACATGATTCTCAAAGGATGACAACTCATGATCAAGAAACACTGTTTTCACATGATGCAATGTCCATATGGAAGGTTCTCAGATCTGTCAGGTATATGGACCACAGG
Organism: Anguilla anguilla; assembly: GCF_013347855.1. NCBI lineage: Eukaryota > Metazoa > Chordata > Actinopteri > Anguilliformes > Anguillidae > Anguilla > Anguilla anguilla. The sequence continues at coordinate 22,948,753 of NC_049204.1, read as the reverse complement.
AGACATGTGAGTAAAACCTTTATTTGCGCATGTATTTTAACTATTTAGAGCAAAAAAGTAAACAATAAGCACTGTACAAAACAAACAGAGTGAAACTGAAAGCCCAACATTTTATTTACAAATTGTAAAAAACCTCAAGAGATTCAAGTTTCTTTTGAGCGCTTGCTTTTCTATGCACCAGATTGAACTAATGGCTATTTAGAAATTCCTCTCTGGAAGAAATAAATATTTTCTCAGGTTAGACTTCATCCCATTTACAACTACTGTCTTCAGGACCAGGGTTTCTGATCTGTGCTGGAATCGTTGTCATAAACAACTGTATCACAGAGAGAGAAACAAGACAGGAAAAAAGATACAGATATTTAACCACAGTCAAATAGTATGATTACTAGGTTGTAATTATTTTTGACACTATTTCCATTTAAAATACAGACTGTACTGACTATTAGCATCCCTATATAATTTATAATTTTTAATGTCAAACAACTGAAGGGAAATAAGTCACAGGGATCATTTAAAAATGAATCCACTTTAAAACCAGTTACAAACCTGCTTGGCTATCAACGTCATCATAAATTTCCCCTTCCCTGTAATAAAAGTTACAGAGTGAAAAACATTTCCTATTAACATGAGGCAAGAATGTGCATACTTTATGAGGAAGATGTGAATCTAGACAGCTATGATACTTCTCTATCCAGGAATTACAGTGGAGAGATGACTCATTCACTAACAGGATACTGCATGTAACTAGGAATATCATCATCTGGCTATTAGTAAATTAAGCGGCTGTTTTAAATGCGATAATCTGATTACTTTCTAGATGATTATATCTCATGGAACTATTTCCTTCCTTTCTGAGAATAATGACATCCTCTCAGGTCATGATTAGTCTATAGGCTATAAAGGCTGGTTACTGGGTTACTGACAGTTTGGAATTTGTCACTGAGTGAGATGAGATACTTACATGTGTAGGAGGACAGACCGTGGCACATATCCATCTGTAAAAAAAGAAGAAATAAAGGTAAGAGGGAAAATATATTTTTAAATAAATGCTTTAGACTAGTGTTTCTCAAACATGGCCCTGAGAAACCCACAGTGCATGCTGATGTTCACTTCAGCAACATATTTTCATAATTTACTAATACACATTACAGTCCTGTGCCCAGTGCATGCTGGGATAGGCTCCAGCCCCCACCCCCATAGCCTGGGCATAGATATTGAATCAGTGGATGCGTGGATGGATTGACATTTCAGCCCCTTCAACAATTTTGTAATGCAGACAGCCATTCAACTAGGGTGAAAAGTTGTTAGAGTAATGAGTTCATATCAGAAGCTATGACTTGGTATTTAAACAATAAGAAATTAGCTTAGTTGAAACTGAAACTGCTGGACTGTATTTGTGCAAAAAGTGAATAGTAGTAACAAAAGCTGTTGAATAAAAAAACTATTTCAGTTTTATTTTATATCACAAACACTGTTGTGAAGGCCTAGACATTTACTGGAAAATTAAAGCAATTGGATCAGGAGATATATTTTGGTCTTGTCCAAATAAGTTTGTGACCAATGAAAATGGAATAAAAAATCTCCATGAAATGTTATGCAGGTTCTTGACAGAAGAGGGCAACCATTCACATACATTTCCCCTGCTGGTTGCGGCACAATGCCTTCTTGTCGTTGATGAACTGAATGACTTCCAGGATCTCTCCACGATTTAAGGATAGATCCTTTCCACCTCCCTTTTTGACGCTGTTGTTGGGATCAACCATCATGTGGCAGATGACAGTTATAGGCCCTTCAAACTGTTGACATAAACAAACACATTGCATTTAATATTGGTCTCATTTTATGATATTATCCTCATTGGTCTCATTGACTGAAATCCATGACTGTCCATCCAAAGAACCCATAACACTGTTTTGTGCCCATAATACTATTTTTCTTTAAAAAATACAGCATATTGTGTACTTTCAATATTTTATACACGTTGTACATAGTATGTATAAGAGAATGGTCAAAGTAATTTTCAAACCTCTTTCAAATAGAAACTTTTCTCTGATCAGTAAAATATCAAAATGACTGGTTATAGGACATGTTAAAGTTCTCACTTTAAGCCATTACACTGGTAAAGAGAAATTGTACCTATATGAAACATTTGTCTACAGAACAAAATAAGAATTAAAATCAACAGTTCACCTTAAACTTTTTTCTAAATTCTTTCTCTTCCTTTTCCTGTTTTTTGGCTTTTTTGGGATCTAGGCTGGAAAATAAAAATACAGTAGTTATCTGTGTTAATAGCACTGTGTAACAACATATTTTAAATATCTGTATTAAGCATATACTGGCATTTGTCTACATACAAATTTATTTTTTCACATACACATTCACCCATTCAACAACACACAAAAAAAGCATTTTACTGTTACTGTGTACCTAATCATTCACTTTTGTTGCTTTAGAAAATATTGTAGAAATGAAACCCACAAACTGAACAAACCCAGAAGGTGACTCATATAGTCACTTTCAAAAGTGTCATTAAAGTGCAACATTCCAACACAGCACATTTTATCTTATAATTGAGATTATTTTATTATTTGCACACATTTTTCAGTTCCTTTTTCAATGTACCAGGCTGAAAGCAGTACAGTGTCTATTTGAAGCTTATACTGGAACAAAGCTACATGACTGAAGTCATGATTGCTTTCCACCTGATGGTTGATGTTAAGGTGCTACATTAATCATTAAAATAAAATATATATAATTATTCCATAATCATAATGCCTTCTTTTAAAAAATATATATAATTAAGCAATACCATGCCAGAAAGAGCAATATATTTACTTGACATAGATGATGAATTGCTTTGTATGGGTATGTTTTTGGTGCTAATTAATGTATTATATAGGGTAAGACTAACAGAATCAACTACACAAGGGCAGACTGAGGTACCTTGGCTCTGGAGGGGGAGGTGGGAACTCATCCGGTATCTGCTGCACATCATCATACACATCTTCTGTGAGGAAGAAAAAAGATGCTATTAAAAGCTTGAATCTTTACAATTCTTATGCATGAAGGACCCACTGTCAGCCCCACTTACCATTGTCCAAATCAGTGCTGCTGTAAAAGGAAAAAAAAAAACAATTAATTCCACTAGCAGACAACTGGTTTTCTATATAAATAACCTTAACTGGGTAATGCTCTGGTTAAGGAGCAACTGAGGGAGGGCTACATTGTAATCCTCTGCAATTCTAATTTACCAGATACGACAGGACTGTAATAACCTGTTCAATTGTTGTGAGGAGCCCACATCATCGTAGAAGTCATCGTCTTGTGCAGGAGGTGGTGGGGGGAAAGAGGCGTCTGCCGCTTTACAAAGGAAGCTTCGCTTCACTTCCTCATAGTCCAGGTCCACACACGTATTGTTGATGTACCCATCTGCATGTCAAAATTGAAAAGCCATGGCTCTGTAACATCCTTTGCATCATACAAAATCCATGAGAACAGATATGGTTTATATTCACATCACTGCCACATCCGCATCCATATGCATCCTGTTTCCAGCTGACATCTTTTCTCCACCACGTTCTGTTTTATTTATACAGGTTCGGAATCAGGCTCCATATGTACTGCACCTACTGAAGTGTGTTTATACAGTGTTGACCATAACTAGGTAGAAGTTCATATAAAGCATTGGTAACTTCAAAATCTGGTTTCTGATTTTCACATCATCAGAAAATGCATACACACAAATTATATGTATGAATTAACTTATACATACAAGAGCTCATGACAGAGAGAGTCAGCAATGCATGTACAAGGGCGTTAGAAACTGCAAATTCCTTCGTTTAGCAATATGAATTTTAGACAGTTGATTCTTGGCTCTGTGGATTTCGGTATTTCACACAGCGGGCATGATTGCAGTTATACAGTATACGATATTTAGTCAGTCATGCCTATTATGTCAGCTTCGTTGCCATACAGGCAGACAGAAACAAGAAGTTGCAAATATGTTTATGGTGAAAGATAACCCGCTATTACATTTCCACACATTATAATTAGAACTATACAATACTATACTTGGACTGAAACCAGTGGGGAATGCTGTGTATTTCATAGCCAGCAGGCTAATTGGTAGTTTACATGTAAAATCTGTTGTTTGAGTGCATGATTTGAGAAGCCATGAAACTACAGGCAAAAGCAGTATTGCCAGAGTGAAACGGGCTTAACTCACAGGTGCCACTGAGTGTGCGGGCAAGCCATTTGCCCCCTGGGTTGTCCTTGATCCGGATGATCTCTATAGTGTCACCCTGCCGCACAGACAGATCATTCTTGCCCCCTTGCCAGTCGTGTCGAACCTTGGCTATATGCAAGACCTCCACTGGCTCAGTCAACTACAAAAGAGCAGAGTACAAGATTTTCATGAATATTGCACTTTTCAATACAGAAGGCATAGACGTAGATTTAGAACACGTGCATTTGTCCCCGCCAATAAAAACATGAAAGAAGCAGAGGACTTTTAAATTGATGCAGAAAAGGCACAAATTGGTGCATAAAAATTCACCAGAATGCAGGAAATGAAGTGTTTGATGCTCAAAATTTAACGGGGGAGGACCCCCAGACCCCCCGCTTAATGTGTCCCTCCCAATGTTCAAACGAAACCTACGCCACTGACAGAAGGTAACACATTTTCCATTTACCTTAAAAAAATTAGCTGTGTGCCAATGTTTTCGACAGATATTAATATTAGGCAAGCAGAAAAACACTATTTTTATGGGATATTTTGAGTCTGGAATGAATGAGATAAAAGATCTTTTGGTAATTTTGCCATGCTGAAGAAGGGCCGTTTTGCCAGAAACCTCTTTCTTTTCATGGTAGTATGGTCCTTCATCTCATTCATTTTATACTTTATGTAGGATCAGCACCAATTGTCATGCAATATATTGAGTTGAGTGTGTTTCTTTTAGAAATTCCATATTTTGGGTCTGGGACATTTTAAGGCAGGTGACAGTGAGCAGTATGGTAGCCCACCTTAAATTTCTTTCTGTATTCATTCTCTTTCTTTTGTTTCACCCTCTGGTCTTTATTTTTCAGCTCAAGCTGGTCCTTCTTTTTCTTGACCTTGCTGATGGGATTGGATGACTCCTCAGGTCTAGTGCATTTGAGAAGATGTAAAAAAAATGGCTTTACATTAACTCTTGCTCTTCCCGTGTCAGTCCTGAGCACTGGTCTTGTTGCCCTGGTTGGTGACCAATATTGTTATGCAAAGACATAAGACCTAAACCTTTTTGATGTTCACATACATACACTTTTCCCTCCTCTGTCTACATTAGTACATGGTATGGAAGAACAGGATCATGTATCATAGTATCCAATGCATAAAGATAATACTTACTCATCAATAGGTTCATAAATTTCACTTTCACCACTTTCCTTTTGGGAAAACAGAGACAGATGATACAACAGATTAAGCCTAACCAGCGTTTCATGGATTTAAGGAAGTCAAACAGAAATCAAAATACTTATGCAGAAATAAAAACATAAGAAGGTAGAAAACTTAAAAACAATAGTGATAAAAATCCCCTTAATGATTTACAAGAATTGTTGATGAAGGAGAAGGAAGAGGGGGAGGAAAGAGCAGCACACAGTCAGCTACGAACTACAAAGCTACAGTCATTTGTTGCATGAAGAGGTGTTTCATGAAGCAAAGCAACAATGCTGTTGCAACCTCTCAGTTCCCAGTTAAATAATGCTACATGCATGATACAATGATTTAACCAGAACACGCAGATGTTCAGGTCGCATTGCGGCACGTCTCTGAACACACTGTCAGAAATGCCTGATGCTCACCTCATCTCCTTGTGTGGAACCATGGTCAGTCCAGGAGTCTGTAAATGCAGTTACATTGTATCTACGAAATATTTCTGATCTATCAGAAAATACAGAATTATGCCTAATGTATATGCATCCAGACCTGGAATAACTAAAGACAAGGAGACCCGAGTTAAACTAAAACCAAATGACAGTTAGACATTGGGGCCTGGATTATGTTCTGACATCTATTGTATGGCATTTCTCATGTTAAGCAGTAGTTAAGTGCTAAACATAAGAGACAATATTTGAGAAATGCATATCATTTTACATAAATTACAGAATAATCTTAATTATGCTTATCTTGACACATTTTTACTTTATTTAAAATGCTGTATTTCAAACACGGGGCATGGCAGGCGATGGCTATAAACAATGACTACCAGTTTTCAGAAAGCTGAACTGAACATATGAGCGCAGTTATTATTATTCAGTTATTATTATTATTTGGTAGACTGATTAATAAAAAATGTATAATGACAATACAAAGGAATAAAGAAAATTATTGTTAAATTGTTAAACTGTACACTGCATTAGTAATGCTGCATAAGTAGACCTGCAGATTCAAGATACAGGAGCTTCATAGGGAAACTTTAAGATGAACAGAGCGATACTCTTGTATCATCTGAACAAACAAGCACTAATTTTTTACCCTCCCTTCCACCTTACCATCTCTACTTCCTGGATATTTTGGTGGAGGGGGTGGGGGAGGTGGAAGCACATCTATGTCATCATAAGTGTCCTGGTCATCCTCATCAAGACTTCAGAAAGAAAATCATCAAAGAAAAATACAGTGAGAAGAGAGAAATAAGTTCGTAATGATTAATGATTTTTTAAAAATAAAGTGAGCCTTTTTCTTCCCATTAGTTTAAGTACAACAAAAGTACAATGGGCAACATCGAAAAACTTGAAACTGAAAAGCCTTTCTTTGCGGTTGAGTTTTCTTGGTTCCTTTACTTACTACCCTCTAAATGTGAAAGACTGCCTATATAGTGTGCCTGAGTGCATTGTCATTGCTACTGTGAAAAATGCATAAAGAACTACTTGAATACATGTGAATAACTATTTGATCCTTGTAAAGGAATTTCATGACCTCATTATTTTGGTCTGCTGTAAATTACAACAACTATCAATCTCCTAGGCTGGGATTCAATCAACATTTAACCCTAACGTTGAATAACAATTAAAAAGGAAAGTTTGGCAAGTTAGTTTCAATGATCCCTAAATTTGCTAAACTGTGTTTATGAAAAATCTTGCTTTTAAAAGTGCAACATGTCAAAGTTAACAATAAATATTGAATAAATACAAGATGCAGCTGGCATAACCATTAACAGTACTGATAAACATATAATATTTTTCTGCCTTCATGCTGTATGCTTCATGTACTGTAGTTCACAAATGTCAAAAAACAGGGAGCAGAGCAGGTAGCTGAGCATTTCTTTGGATATTCATGAAGAATGATTTTTTTTTATGTCATCCAACATATCAGCAACTGCAAATACTGCCTTGTTGAAAAGGCAGGTGAATGACATACGTAATGACATTTAAATTCTTACAGCGCTGATAAAAGACAAGGAGTGCAAAGGCAGATTCAGTATTCAAATTTCAGCATTGTTTTCCTCTTTGTGTAACTGTGTCATTTCAGTACCCTGTTTAGATCTTTTTGGCTGATAAAAATTCTGCATATGAACAAGCTAAAGTGTAACACTGCAGGAAGCTGCAAGCCTCTGCTACCAAACAAACATCAGAAACAAGCTCAGTGTGAAACAAAAGGCAAAACGGAAGATGCCTCCGTTTTATCCACCCACATATCCCCAGTATATAAGAACCCTGAAAACGCGAGGCTGGGCGTTTAAATGTAAAATCTGACAAGACAAAAAAATCCCCATCTTGGTTCCAATGAAGTTTGAAAGAAATGTAAATCAGAACAATTGCTGTCAGTATGCTCTACGGGTTTACAGAAAAATGCCTGGGCAACTGTAGGCAGCACAATCTTTATAACCCCATTTCCCATGAGATTATAGGGTTAATTTATAATTGTGAGTAAACTCCAATCCCAAATAGTCCTGAAGAGGCTTCCAAAAGCACTCGGAGGGAGAGCAGCTGGACAATGTCACATTATCCCAAACCCTTAAATAGATGACTATATGAGAAACTTCCTGTCACCCAAATGCCCCAAGTAGTCATCTGGTCAGCATTTCATGGAGCGGTAACTCACACAGTGGAGTGTTGCTGGTGTAGACTGCTGGGTTTTGCTGGGAGCCTTGGTGGACCTGATGGACTAGCTGACCCAGGCAGGGACGGACTGCTGCCACCTGAGAAGGAAAACAAACCCTCAGAAACACAGAAGGACCTGTATGCCTTTGTCAGCTCTGTGGCAGGTAGCTTTGTAGTAATGTAGGTCTCCTTTAGGAATGTCTCCAATCCTGGATGTTACAAATAATTTGCTTCAATATGAATAAAAATTGGACAGTCTTTCACCACGCAAAGGGCAAGTATGTCCTTGTCTTACAGGAATAGAGGTGCTGGAGACATTTATACTTATACTTATTATAGTATAAAAGAGGCACATACAGTATTTAATATAGAACTGATATAAAAAGTGAAAGATTTTTTACAACTTATACAGAATAAGATAACTGGTAAAGTACGTCTAGTAAAGTAAGATGCCATCAAATTTAGAAATATTTCAAATATGACATTATCTGATGAAAGCTTGAAGGTAAATATTTAAAAGGAATTATTTTGATTATTTTTGTCAACAAGAAATGTACTGCGTTCACAAAGTTTACATACTCCAGTGATTTAGCCTCCATTATGACCTAAAACTTTTTTGCATTAACTTTTCCATGGTTGTTATTGCACACAGAAGCCTTAAAACATTACTGCCATTATTGCCAAGATATAAAAACTTCATCGTATCAGCACAGTGATATTTTGGTCAAGTAAATACATCTATAATAAAAAGGAAAGTATCTGTCTTTAGTTGTCAGTCCAAGAGATATCACGGAAATTTCTGCAACATCCTAATTACAGGCCATGAATTTCCATAAAGCAATATTTCTACTTCATGGGAAAAATAGAGGTAGGCAGCAATACAACAGAACAGAGAGGCATACCATGAATCTTCCCTGGCGTTGGAAGTCTAGGCATTGGGGTGAAAGCAGGAGCTTTCCTGAAATTGTCCAGATTGACGTAAGGCGGACGTTTGGGTTTGAGGGGCCTGGGTCCCTCAGGGGGAAGGTTCCTCCTGAGGGGGGGGACTTCGGTCATGCTCCTCTGGCTGCGCAGTAAGGTGATGACGGGAGAGGCCGGCTTGGGTACGGTCCCGTCTGACCCAGGAAGCTGCCTCAGCATCTTGTTTTGTAACAGCTCCCCTGTTGCTTTGACCCTCCCTGGCTTTTCTGTGCCTGGCGAGGCCGTTCTTTGCTCTTGGGAGCCGATGTGGTGAGACGGCGGCGGTCTTGGGAAGACGCCCAGTGGAGAAAGGTTTCTTACAGTGGTTGGACCCCCAGGATCAGCCGTGGGGGGCCTGGGGAACCTGTACAAGTCTGAAGGGGAGCGAACTCCTGGCAGCGGTTTGGGACCAGTGGGCGATGCCTTGGGTCTGACAGCTCCATTGACGTTCGAGTTGAATGCCATCGGCGTTCCTGCTCTCCCGACTCCTGGCAGCAAGGTCCTCGGGGGACCGCCTCCTCCAACAGCAGCCATCTCAGCCTTAGCATGAAACCTAGCCCTCAAGGCCTTGACGTCCACACTCTCCTCCTGCCAGAGAAGAGTGAGAAGCTGAACTGCTCAGCTTTTCATCAGGAAGCAACAGATGAGGAAGCAGCTACATCAACCCCCTCCCCTTAAACCACCGCTCAAATTCATCAGAGAAAGTGAAAGTCAACCCACATAACTCATAGCTCAGAAGAAGGCAATGGAACCATACTAACAGCAAGAACTCCACTAGAAAAGCCAGACAATGTCTTGCTTAAAGACTACCTTACAAAAAAGGCTTAGTCAAATTACAGTACTTAGTGCAGCACGAGCAGAGGAAATATGTGCACGAGTTAGCACGTTTTTTGTAAGTGTTGCTATCAGGCCAAGATGATAAACCACACTGAAACAGACTTCTTTTGCACACACGAGGAACCCATAAACCAAAAAGATTTTTTTAGCTGTTTTGCTCATGACTATTTCTAAGGTTCATTGTTACTTTTAGCCTTGGTAAAAAAAAATGTCAGTGACATGCCTTTGATAACTGAACATTCTGTGACAAAACAGTAAAGGGCTATGCTAGTGCTTTGGGTCAGTTCAATTGGGTTAAACTTTTTTTATATTTCCATGCCTTTCATACTTTTACTACTCACTACTCTCTCTTCACAGTGCATTTTATCTATTTAAACATATTGCAGAAGAATGTAACACTAACAGATGACAGTTTCATCAAATTCATTTTAACCTAAAACTGTTTTTAGAAGGGGTAAAAGCAAGCTGTGCATACCTGTAAACAAAGTGGTATACATATCTTTCATAACATGGCAGAAATATTACAAGACTGCCTGATGTAGTGGCAACCACAGGACCTGAGAGAGAAAACATCTAAAAAGAAAGTAGCAGTTTCTCTGAAAAAATGAGGTCACAGGTTTAACAGTAAAAGAGCCTGCCACTGAATTTGTCTTTATAGCTTGGCTCCTTCAAATAGAAAGTGAGACAAGTAGGAATGTTTTATTTCTAAGGGCACACAAGTAATTCTGGGAATCTAACACAAGGAAGAATTTCCCCCCCAAATCATGGCCTTACTCTTGTTAAATATCTCGGTTTAACAATTACATAAGTCTAATTTAAACAATCAGACAAGCAGGAAGCACCCATAACCACACAAATGCATGTACACACCTATCACCTTTAACAACGGTAGCCATGGTGACAGCAGTCATAACGTTTCCCATTTGACCAATAAGATACATGCATTTGCTTCTAGAGAACTTTTTCCCCAGGCACAGGAAACAAGCAAGGTCTTTCTTATCTCCACCACACAATACATAGAGAGGATAGCACGGTTTTGCAAATGCTTGCTTACTCAAAGCACTTGCTCCCCTTTTTAACCTATGTATCTAGACTAAGAACAGTTTCAAAAGTTAACAACCCTGTGAACCGGACAAGCTGCGGAGAATGGGACCGATAATTGGGTATATTTGGGTAGTAATACACAACAGTTCCAGTAATTAAATTTCCAGATTTCTGGTGAACTACATACACTCTTTCCAGTATTATCTCGTCTAAAATGGAAAGAATCTCATGCCCGGTTATAATGTGCGGTAATATTTGTAAAGAGCATAAAAAACTCATATGGAGTCTGATTCAGTTAAGAGAGGGGAGCACAGGGTTAAAACGGTGGGGATAGCACAGAATTCTACATAATTATGCAAAAATGAACACAGTGTACAACAAGTCTATTCATGTTCACAGAGCTTCCCACAGAATTATTCAAATCTGCAGATAAACATGGATCATGGAGCATACATTGCTCAGACAAACCAATGTTAATAATAAACTACAAGTGTTGTAGAAGTACAGAAATAATTATTGTAAAAAAATATACATGTTAAACTGGATTGGGCAATGATAAGAGATGACATTGGTCATATTGAGTGTATGATGGATTATCCATACATTTAAGGCAATTTTTCTTTGCTTGCTTTCAACAAAGTAGAATGAGTGCATTTCAGCCTTGCATAAAAATAAGAACCTTGTGCATCTTATCCATCTAAATATGTAATAGAAAGGCAAAACTGTTGTGTATTGATTTACTGAAAACTTATTCCCATTATACACGGAATTCCTAGTAATATTTCCAACACCAACATTGACATAAGATTGGTCCTACAGGTCACTTAAACCAGTTGTAATCAAGCTACCTGCGAATTTGTTTGAGTTAACAGTTCAACATAAATGAGAACCTAGAAATTAACGTGCATAATATGTGTTGTGTCATTGTGTGACAATTTCGCAGAAATCACATGACAGTATTAAATATTTTTCCAGGTAGCTTAAACTGTTCATGTTAAATGATCCATTAAACGGTATCAACAGCCAAGTATGCATTCCATCACAAGGAAACAGGTGTGTTACGAAGTAGGCAAACAAAAATGTGCGCATTACCTCAGTGACCAAACAAATGTATTTAGTTGCTATTTCTGTGCGATTACTGTAAGCGACCGAAGCACAATAATCTCAAGTCATTATGTGCTAGGCCATTTTAAGAATTATGAGAGAAACAGCACGAGCCACCTCCTGCTCACACTACTATCAGTACTGTCGGAGCACACGGTTAACAGTTACCACGGGTAGCTTTGGGCACACAATTTAATTCCTTTTCCTGCGGAATATTAAATATGCACTGCCACAAATGGTTTAATGCTTATATATCCAGCGCGCTTAGCTGATGTTCATTGCTAGAGATTGTCGATGGAGACTGATATATAGAACTAAATTGCATGAAGTCACCTACCAATTCCACCCCGTCACCTTGTTTTTATTCGTTACCCGACAAAGCGAATACGCGCCTCAAGGGGCACTGTCTTACCATATCTTTTCGTGTATTCCTAGTTATCCCGAGTATTCAAGGAGTTTGACTTCAATTCAGCTGTTATTTTGGCAAGTCATTCTCATATCTGCGACCTCGCAGAGAGTAGTTCCGCATTACTGATAAACTGACCTACATTGCCACAAATAGCTAGTGTGAGCTGTGGCTATTGCCACGTCAGGATGCGTAAGTATTTTAGAAGGTCTGCTGTTTTGCTGCAAGGTATGGAGAACTTAGATATTTAAATGTACATCAATACGTTTCAGAGGAGTACTATTTTTCCAACTTGATTAGATACGGAATTTGTACAGAATTATTTTTTTTCTATCGTTGAACTTGAACTCGCCAGTAAATCCAGTACTCTTATTTTAATACAAAGCATGGATGAGAAACAAATGTTTCTTATCGAAATAGATATGACATCACATGGCCCATATGTTGTATAATGGTTTATTGTACACAAATGGTGTTAAGTGCATTTTCCTTATATTATTTGGATACACCCATACCCTTAAAAGGCAATGTCAACGGTTGCTTGTTTTAGTGGTCTTCACGGCATGTTAACGTATTTCTTTCCAGCAGAAATGGGTCTTTCATGATGGTACTTCCTTCACTCATAGAGCAGTTGTAGTCACTCACTGGTTTCTGATACAGTCTGAAGACTCACATCTCCAGAAATCCCATCTCCATTCCCTCCTTTTGTATTAATTTGGTTGTGGTATTTTGTTTATTGTACATTGTATTGTGTATGGCTTTATATTTCTATTATAATAGCTTGTTATAGATGAATTTGTACTTGGTTCCTGCTTAACAAAAACTATGTGCACTACTGCTTTAGTGATAGATAGATAGATAGATAGATAGATAGATAGATAGACAGGTTCAGAATATGTTGCTTCCATTTTTGAAAGCAATATCATGATTCCTATAAAAAGGGATGAATAGTTCTTCTTAAGCATCACTGGTGAATGGACGGGTGACCTACAAAAAAGCAGAGGACATAGTAAGTTAATTAAGTGCACAAATTAAATGTCAAATGAATGACACATCTCAAAATTGGACCCCAGAACATCAGCTTTCAATGTTTGAATTTGTATATAAGACTACAGTCATCTTTCAAAAGACTCCTTCACATCGTATGAGCTTTAGTCTGTATATCTCTTAAACTCCAACCTGAACTCACAGTTTTACTGGGCTTGGAAGGTTGTGCTGGTGAGCAGGTCTGGGATTTCTTCTCTTCCAGCGGGATGGAAATTGACAGCAGCAGTGGGATAAGCAGATTGTGCTTGGCCCCACACGGCTCCTGGTGATGTCATCACACCAGGTGATTGGGCCCCAGGGCCCAACTGTGGCACCAGGTTGGGCTGAACCCAGCTTGACCCAGTCTGCTGAGTGGTCCAGGGTCCAGTGGCATCCCAGGGCCCATTAAAACTGGGGTACGGGGCCCCAAGATGCCCTTGTGGGCCCCAGGCTGTAGCAGACGATACAGTGAAGGGTGTGACCCCTAGTGTCTGGCCAGGAAAGGCAGGGGGTGTTTGGGGAGAAGCCCAGGGGTTCTGCGATTGACATCCTTTAAGAAGTTCAAAACTGCATTAAAATGATGTACAGTATTCACAAAAAACATTACTTTATATGTTAAATCAGTTTGAAATGATTAGGGCTCAGGTTTTGTGAACTATAATATCAAAACAATAAATTAAATAATTTATTAATTCATTACATTTAGGCATTTAGCATTAAGACTCTTACCCAGTAGGTTTTACTGAAGTTATGCAAGACTAATGCAAATATAGCTAACTGTTGAGTCATGTAGTTTACATGGCTTTTTCACTTTCAAAAGTTGTACACAGATGCCTCACCTGGTGGACTCAAGTGGTAAGCAGGTGTAGTTGGTGAGATGGGGGCTTGGGTCTCACAGGGAGGGGCAAATAAATCTGTGAGCTCATCATGGGACTGCGACTGAAGACCAGACACAATGGTATTCAAAAGTATAAAATCTTATACTTCAAGCATACATCAAGCATGCTATTGCCTTCACAAGGGATATCACCTAATCTGGCTAAATATTTCAGTTGTGATCAGGTTAAGAGTTTTTATTCTGTTTCACAAGGGCTGAACCAGGCCTTTAGGGGTTCAGTCAACAAAAGACTTATATCTGATGGCTGGGTCTATTCCCTCAGTAATTAACTATGGCAAATTGACTGCAAATTAATTTGACTGTATCCAGCAGTTTTTGTGTGTGATGAAGTACATTTCAGATATTTACAGAAGTGCCTGACACCCTACTGTCTTTACAATGGCTGGTGTTTGGTTATACTGGTTTAAAGCAAGAACACACTTTAACACTAAAGCAGGTATTACTGCAATTGTATGCCTCCAGAGGCTGTGTTTCTCTGTATCACCTTATTATTCTTGAACAAAGTTAAATATTGGAACGTTCCTGTGGCACATTCAACCTGAGATAACTTTGTTCAGGGAAATATGCACTAACATGATGTAAAAACAGATATGTAAGTTTATAATTGTGAAGAAACAGTATAAAAGGAATCAGTTCATATATACAGGCTCTGAAAACAAAATATCACTCACTGTATAAGCTCTTTTAGAGTTAGGCCACTTGGAGGGAATTTTCTTGCTATAGACATTTAAATCTCTCTGAATGTGCTGATAGTATAGTAGCCATCACAAAGCGAACTGCTCATCTGAAATTTACATTTGTAAATATCTAAAATGTCATTCATTGTGCATCAAATCTAGCTTGTCCAATCGAAAACACACAGAAAAACAAATATAAACAAAAAAAAAACATTTAAAAAGGGAGGCATCTTATCAACATTTTCCCACAACCTTCCCTCTTCCCAAGAAAGAGGAAGTTCCATAACCAGATTTTGAGAAGCTATGTTAATATTAAACGAAAATCAGCCCAAGAAGCAACATGTCACAGTCTCCCTTGAACTGGATATAATCATTCATTTGCCTGACCTTCTGAGGAGTGACCACTTGTTCGTCCAGAAGCAGAGAATTTCCATTCTGCAAGTGGTAGATATTAAAGGTATAGATCAGCAACTTATTCCAATCATCCATCCAACCATTCATTATCTATACCCATTTATCCAGGGCAGGGTCAAGGGGGGAGGTGGGGCGGGGGTGGTGCTGGAACCTATCCCAGCATGCATTGGGCAAGCGACAGGAATACACCCAGGACAGGCTGCCAGTCTATCGCAGGGCACTTATTCCAATCATCGCAGTCAAAATAATGCTTTACCACAGCCTTTTTGACTCATGCTTCAACAGTCAAACGAATGGCTTCCTTGAGGCATTCTTGGAGAAATTGAGAACCCAGAATAAATTTGTAATTCACCTGTGTTTGTGGAGTCTCTGGGACTCGTTCCACTTGGGCCATAATCTGGCAAACATCTCTGATGTCCTCAATGACAGGGTCAGCCTATTGTAACAGAATTATGAATTGGATTATGCAGGCAAATTGCACAGAGTGCAATTAAAATATAAGAAAATGTATGGGGCTATATTCCATTTAACCACTCACTTTGTGTGGTTCATTCAGAAATCTGGCTGAATTTTATGAAAATACTTTCATTTATAACTGCACGGGTTGTAAACTAAGACCGTGGTGTATTTTAACCAACATCCAAAAACAATTAATGCAGTTCAAAGGAAGAACTGTTCTTCATCATAAATTTATAAATCAGCTCTGCCAACCCCACTGATTTACTGCAATTTGGTACATCTTAACTTTTACAGAAATGTCAAAAGTACCTTTTCAGTAAACAATTGTTTTTTTTTATCACAAGGGATGTGGACCTACCTGACCACATAGCTCATAGACTACAAATGCAGATGTTCAGATAAATGAAGTAAGGCACAATTCTGAAACTACCAAGCTAGTTGTGAGATAAGTTAGCTATCTATTGAAATGACATAACTCAATAAAGCAATATTGAACCTCAGTAAAGATAATGAGGTTATTAACCTTAGGCCTGACACACACTCCTGCAAGGGCAGGATGAACAGCCAACAGAAATGTTAGATTGGGCAGTTGGTGCCACAGTGCAGAGAACAGGAAGATTTAGGCAGTATGTTTGCCCATAACCAAAGTTCTTACTGCATTGGCCATCTTGATGAAAAACAGCTTGAAGCCCCCGTTGTGACCATGGATGTATGAGAAAGCCCTCGGGTCAGAATCATCCTTTTTCAAAGAGCTGATCTTCTCAATCTCATGTTCATGTTCCACTACCTGTGGTGCAGACATAGTTATAGTTTATTAGCATCATGGTTTATGACATCCTGCTATACCAGCCAGGGTTAACACATTTCCTAAAAGGAGTTCTCATACATTAACAGAACAACTGGTAAACTATTTCACATGGCATATCACTTTGAAACAGGTCCTCACAAGTAAGTACATGCACAAGAGTGTGTTATAGAGCCCACTCTGTAAAGTAAACATCATTTTATCAAAATTTGTTCTCCTCACTGTTTATCAAACTTTGTTCTACTCACTGTTTATCAAAATTTGTTCTACTCACTGTTTATCAAACTTTGTTCTACTCACTGTTTATCAAAATTTGTTCTGCTCAGTGTTTATCAAAATTTGTTCTACTCACTGTTTATCAAACTTTGTTCTACTGACTGTTAATCAAACTTTGTTCTACTGATTGTTTAAAGTGAAAGAAAATAGGCATTTTCAGTAAACAGTTATATCACAAACAATTACTATTTAGTTAGATTAATTACTAGTTTAGTTACTATTAGTTAGATGACTAGATTAGTTATGACTTAAGTTATGAAACTGACTTAAACCATCTTAGTTGACACTCTGTTCTGTAGTTCTTTGTGCCACGATTGTTCTACAATAATATTTCACAATTCTTCAGCAAATCCTTGGTATTCTACTTTATTCAACATGTCAAAACATAATCAATGACCACTGACCCTGGAAAGGGCGCGTGTTGCTGCATTTTTCATTTTGCATGTAGTGTACGTTCCCAAATGAATTTGCAAACACTGTATACACAGCCAAAAGTATTTATTTCCCATTCAGTTTCCTGGACTGCAATGGTGCAGTATTCCAGACTAAATAATGAAAATGTACCCCCAAAATATTTGAACAACAGTGCGTATTTTGGTTAGCTAAGGGCACATTTGTTATTTCCCTTCAACAAACTCTCATCAAAACCAGCAAAAACAAGTTAAACATGTATTTCAGTTGCAATGGCTTGTGCTTCACCTCATCTTCTTCAAGAAGGGAGAAAACCACACACTCCACTATCTTATACACATCTTGATACAGCCTCTCAGTTCTGTTGGACAGCACAGCTTCCCCAGCTGTGTAGCTGTGTTTCCGCAAAATAAACCTCCCTTGACAGGATCTCCCAGTGTGGAGAAACGCCACTTACCCCTGTCCTTTCGTCTACGATTCTCACGCCTGTGGTGGACACTTTGAGCCAGACCCTCTGCTTGTGCTGTCCCTGTCGCCTCCCAGCAGCCTCCCAGCCCTGGGACAAGAGATCCACAGATTTAGTAGTAGATTCAATGCCCACCCCCACCCTCCATCCACCATGTATATTCCCAATGTACTCTTTTAATTATTCACAAACAAATGCAAAACCAACATACAGTTTATTTCTCATCGTGAAATACAGTTAGCCATCATAGGCTTTATGAAATATTAAGCACAAGTCAAGAGGTATATCATTGGTATCATCACTTCATGTTCAGGGGGCTGTAGACTCTGTTACTGTCAGTGGAGCAGCTAGTGGAGTCCCTAGTGGCATGCATGTCCATGTTCACTCAGGTTACCTTGAGCTTCATCATGGAGTCCAAACACATCTTGTCCCCCTGGGGCCCAGTAACCTCATCCTGCCCAATGAGCTTGGCCTTGTAGCGCACCCCATCTCCTTGGAAACGTGAGGCCAAGTGTTCTGCCGTCTTCTCGGTAACAGGGACAGAAACTGGCAGCAAAAGTATGTTAACACAGCAAGTAATAGGAGAGAATACCATGTGAGCTCTTCACTAATTATCTTAACAGCTCATTAAATTCAGACGCATCAAGAAAAGAGAACTCTGCTCTCATTGGTTAATGCCTAACCTGCTTCTCAAGCACTTTTGTTGCACACAGTAATAACAGAACGCTTAATCTTTATGTTTTGGTGTGCTCTATGGACACAAAACAGATTTGAGTAAATTGTTTTTCATAGTTTTTAATGTTTGGATGAGCATACAGCTGGGTAGGCCTACCAGGAGGCAATGAATTCTCAGACATATCAAAGCAAATAAAGTCAAAAATAGCAATCTTTTAAAATTTAAAATAAAGAAAATTGTTTACATATCACATTGTAATTGATTATACTTTCCCTTTCCCTGAACTCCCTAGATCAGTGGTTACCAACCCTGATCCCGGAAGTCTACCATCCCACTGGTTACCAACCCTGTTCCTGGAAGTCTAACATCCATCCAAGTCTACCATAGGTTTTCATTTCAATCCTAATTTTGCACACCTGATTCTAATCATTAGCAGCTCAACAAGATCTCTTGCTATTGAATGAGGTGTGCTTTGTTAGGGTTGGCGTGAAAACATACAGGAAGGTATATCTCCAGGAACCACTTCCTTAGATGCCACAAAGAAAATGGACAAATAATCATGCCATGTGGCATACACTAGCTGCTCATTCAAGTTCATTTAATAAAGACTGTGAACTACTGGTGAAAAGATATGAAACCTTTGGATAAAATACAAGATGAATATAGCTGCGCTGAAAGGTCAGATTCAAGCAATTATGACTCTGGGAACGGGCTCTCACATAGCTCTGCATTTTCTCACCTTTCTTGATGGAACGCCAGGTCTTAATGGGGATCTGGGTCTGAACTGGACTGCTCACAGTTAGCTTGGTAGGCTCCTGTTCTCCGTCCATGGTGTTAAAGGTGGTACAGTATGTGTACACCTGCTGTTTCTGAAAATTCTAACAGATGGTGCTTCCACAGTGTTTCTTCTGAAAATGAACGTAGTAGGTAAAGGCATTTAAGAAATTGTCAAATCAGCATATGCATTATAATGTGAAAAATAACTTGGATGATGTGCATCATTTTTGTGGATTTACAAAGAAAAAAGGCATGTACACTGGCACAGAGAATGTCTCATTGTTACTTACCTGCTAACAGCTTTGTCCTCTCTGTCCTACCTGTAGTAAGCCTTGGGAATTGTGAGCTTCTTTTGGCCAAAGGTCAAAGCAGATGTCTGACTCGTGACCTATTAATGTTCCATCTGACAACAGGAAGATTATAAGTGTTTTTCTCTTCTTCAAGTGCTCTATAAAGTAAATCATTTTCAATGGCTTTCAACAGAATGAACATTTATGAATAAAATGGCCTGCAGTTTGACATAAATTAAGAACAATTTGTCAGATTTGTAAGTGAATGGAAAAGGAGAATATGGCAAAGACCTAACTCGAGGCAAATTTTCATGTTGATGTGTATGAACTTCTTTTTTACTACTAGGTAAATTCTAAAGAACATTAACCTGGTGTAACAGGGAGTAACTGGAGTTCTTTGCCCAGGTGGAATATGAAAGCATCTTTTTTACAGCAAAAACCTTGTTTGACTGCTCATAAAACATTTTAAACCACCTCTTAGCTCTGGGATTAGTGTTTAATTTTGCATAATGTGAAAGGACAGCATTTCCTCACACCAAGGGGCAAGTATTAATTAACCCCTGGTTAATAAAGGTGAGTGTGAAAAGCTAGGAAACGTCTGGGTTTGGGACAGAATCAGATCAGCTTCAATTCCTGTGTAAATGTTTTCTAACTCACGCGTGATGGTAGGGAAAGATTGTAGAGTCCAATCTAGTGTAATAGAATAGTGGCAGTGGAGTTTGAGAGCTGGCAGAAAACGCATACAGATCTCCGTATTTACTGTAGCTAGTCATTTTTATTTCTTTCCAATGGAGTTGTTTGTATAGTGGCCTGAGCCAGAATTGTTCTGTAGCTCAGCAGAGACACATATTATTCTGAACAAGGTGAATGAACAAACCATGAGGTCAGTCCAAGAACTCGAGGTTCATTCGGGCAGCAGGGCTGAACTTGAAAGAAAAAACAGCCAAGAGGACATACTCCAGAACGTACAAGTTCATTTGTTTTGATTACATGTTTCTTTTCATAAATGCATGCTATCTTGAAACAACAGACTGCAGTCTGTTAGTCTTTGTTGTTTTAAGATATTTTGACAAATTTGAATTCCTGAATCACTATGGAGAGTTTTTTGAGTCCTTAAGCTCTGAAAAGGTTGTGCGTGGAATATGTGGTTTGTGCAAATAAATCATGGAAGTAAGCACGGCATTAGGAGTGGGATCTGACTGCTAATATGGGCCCCATTTGTCTCTGAAATGTAGCAGGCACGTTACAGAATGAAGTCACCTGAACTACCCCCTGAAAAAAAGTTATTCTATTCTATTCTATTCTATACAATCTTTGCACAAGGGAGAATTCTCTTATAGGCTGGGTCGCCAAGGTCAGGTTGAATCTGGCAGTAGCAGCTTCACAGATTCAGAGAAAATGCAAGACTGCAAATAACCGCAAGATGCATTTTCCAAGGTCAGCACAGCCAACCCGTTCACAGCCTGCTTTTGCAGTACTACTTTGTTTTTAGCTGCAGAAACCACAGGATTCACTGAGAGACTTAAAGTCATTTTCTGTACCACCCTGTCAAACCTTCCCCTGGGGTTTCACTGCGGTTTAGTCTGGATTTCTAAAACTGGGCCAAGACAGACTGATGTTCCACCCATTGGTGCCAAACAGGAACAAATCTTCTTACTCATTGTGATCAAGAGAAGTATATTTTATGTTCTTTTTCAGTGAGAGGGGCTCTGACGAACTAGACTGTGTGAAGCAGCACCTCCTGCTGAAAAATGATTGCCCTTAGCCTGCGGAGGAAAACCAGGCCTTGAGCAATGGTGAGGAATTTCATATCACTTTGACAGTGTTGGGTTTTTGTACTATCACTACAGTGATGTAAAATTTCTGTTTTTGATGTGTAGCAATCGGAGGTCATTTTACTCCCTTCCTCATATTGCAGAACCTCATACCCCAGGTTATAAGACCAAATATTTGTATCCATATTTATGAAGGTACAGCATGATTACAAAAAGGCCATGTCACAGCCATGATTAGGAGTTAACAGGAGTGTGCCACGGTGAACTCTAACTGGAAAAAACTTCATATAAAATAATAAAAGGATTCATTTCTTGGATTTGTCTTCTGTGCTTATGCTTTGTCATTAACTGGAATTTGCATTAGTTTCAAAGTGACCCGAACAGTTCAATAGAGCAAAGATCTAACTTGAGGCAAATAATTGAACAGATTTGGGCCAAATCCTCGCAGATTTACTGCTTCTTGGAGTACCAGGAAAAAGAGCTTTGGTAGAGTTTTGATAATTCTTTAAAGAAATCTCCTCAAAATGAGAGAAAAAATTATGTCAATAAATATGGTCGTGCTGTTACACAATGAATCAGCAAGTCTTCTCATTTATGGTATAAATAAATTGTATATATACTGTATATACTACATAGTAATATAGTATAAAATATATGATATAGTAAAATTGTATGCAGAACTATACTTGGAGTATATTATACTTTATACTTTTTGGATACTCTGTGTGATTAAAGTATATATAATTATACTAAATATGCTGAAGTATACAATTTTTTCATATGGGCTATGAAATACAAAATTTTATCCCATCCTTTATGCCCTTGAAATAGATATACATTGTGCAGAGATAAGAATGAGTCCTGGTCAAATTTCCTGAAACAGATTGTTTAACACCACATCATTAAAACATCTCATATAATAAAAGTAAAACTTTCTCTCATTTCCTGAAAAGTTATCATTCTGGAGATAAGGTTATTTATGATGGTGCTTTCAGCTACAATTTCAACTTCAATAGAAATATTAATCCTGTGATTATACATACAGGACAGCTGTCTAAAACATTCCCAGCACTAAAGGATACTACAATATGAATATCCCATTTTTTTCAGTAGAGTTATGAAACAAGCCAAATTTGTATGTATACATACTAGGCAAATTTACTCATCAGACATATATTAAATAAAATATCACAGAATGTTAGTCTTGTTTCCTGACATGAATGCTATCAGGAAATTATAATTTCGCAGTTATTGTACATCTTAATTTTGCAAATAAAAAGGGAATATATTTAATATTAAGAGTAAGCCTGAAGTAAGCGCAAAATAGCCTGCAAGTACAGAAAACATCTGAAGAATGCAGGCACAATTACAGTAGAAAAAAAGAGTCACTTATTTTATTGCTTTTCAGTTTTAGTCTTAATATTAGTGGGCACTGTGTGACAGCCAGGGAGGTTCCTAACTCATTGAGTGGATGTATAATATTAAACTGCCATTACTTACACAGTTCCCACATCATATGGATTTCCCTGTCACCGTTCTGTAGAGAACCCCTGATACGTTTTGCAGTATACATTTCATAACTTGTTTGACACAGTCTAGACCAGTGACGCATACACATTATGCAATGTGCTGAAAAGAGAGGCAGTGCATTATACGCTGACACATCAGTCTGAATCAGAGCCTTCTGTGGAAGTCTGTGGAGCACAGGAAGCATCACAGTACAGAAAATCTCAGTCAGTGACGCTAACATATTGTGCCTCACACTGAGAACCAGAACTTCCCAGAACTAAACAAGTCAAAACATTCCTCATGGCAAAGGACGAGGACACAAGAGAGCAATTGTGAGATTGAATTAACCCCAGTAGACACAAGCAGACCAACACATTTTTAAAAATTCATTGTTTTAAAACATTGTTCACGGTTCATAAGTGGCATGGAATTTGTTTGGTTTCCTCTTCAAATTTACATGGCTCAATATAATATACCATGAGTCATATTAAACAGTCACAACTTAATCTTTGACTGTGTACATACAGTGTCATGAAAAAGCATTTGCCCCCTCCCTGATTTCCTCTATAATTGCATATTTGTCACACTGAATGGTTTCAGAATCTTCAGACAAAATGTAATATTAGACATAGGGAAACTGAGTAAACGAAACCCAATTTTTAAAATTTATTATTTAATTTATTTAATGAAAAAGGTTATCAAGCACTCATATAACCCATGTGAAAAATTAATTGCCCCCTAATAACTCAATCAACAAATTAACCAAATTTAATTGATAATTAGATTCAGTTGATTGAACACAGCCAGGCTTGATTGCAGCCAGCCCTGTTGAATCTAAACCTCACTCATATTTAACCTTACCATCAGAGTGAAGTAGTCACCACAAAATTTCTACAGGCACACTATGCCACAATCAAAAGAAATTCCGGAAGAGATGAGAAAAAAGTTTAAATATATCAGTCTGGAAAGGGTCACAAAACCATTTCTGAGGCTCTGGAACCCCCCGACCCACGGGGAGAGTAGAGGTCTGCAACCCGACCCAAGCCCTATTTTGATATTTTGATCTATAATAGCAAGAACAAAAACTGATCGTAACGGACGTAGAAATATCATCCCAGAAATTGCAGACACTTTGCAGGCAGCAAAGGTACTAGTGAGATATGTAAAGCAAATGGGTCTGGTTAGCTATCACTGGATATGTACAATGCTAAATTGATATTAATCAGTCAGACAAATGGTTTATTAGCCTATCATACTGGTCTGCTGATGAGTGCCATGCTTTTTTAAGCTGTGTAGCTACTTTTTTTTACTATCCCAACTGTAAATAAAATATTGTCTATTGCAGTATAATTATTGCTGTAACTCCAGCACATGGCAGCCAGTCTGAGAGGAAATCTTGCGTAAGTGGTCCGAAATGGTTAACTACTACATATATGGTCAGCCGGTTATATTGTTCTGAAACACAACAAAATTATTTTTAGAATTTTGTCATTTTTAAATATTTTTATGTATTTTCTACTTTTTTAATGAAACAAACTTTCCAGGCCCTGCACAGCTAATGTCCATTTGTTTAGAGATTTTTACAGTATATAGCCTTTCTGAACTGTTCTTTAGTTATTTTCAATGTGTAATGACCAATGCTAATAACATTTTTCAGACTGACAACACATAATCTCATTAGAAAGCACAGACTGACTTCTAACTCAGGTGGAGTGAGTTCTTTCCATGTCAGTCCCAATCAGACCAATGCTTTATTGAGTTTATGGGCAACATGGTCTCAAAGGAGTCCTAAAATGGATGACACTCAGTCTCTCCATAGTCTGCATTCAGTACTGTATGAGTAATCACGGAAGACTTGCTTTAACAAACTGTACAATATGGAAAAGCGGTACTGCATTAACTACAGCTCACCCAAGAGTATGACAAAAGCCAATAAAGAGGTGATACTCTAAGAGCTATGCCCAGTGTTTTACTTCATGTGGCAAGACTGCGCTTACGTTAATGGGCACGTCCTTACCAGAAGGCATAAATATAAACAAACTTGTCCTGTAAATCGAGTATGTTTTGCGCAGGAGGGCGACAGGCACCAGAGCCTAAATTTGCTCTCTCTATTGGTCATTCACTATAGTGTTGGTTTCAGAGCCATTTACAGTCTTCTGTGTTTAATGTGAGCAGAGTGGGAAAGAACACATTGCGTAAACAGTGAGCATACAAAACAGACAGTTACATTTTGAGGCCTCAAGAGGTGAACTATCTGCATTTGCAGTGATGGCAGTACATAACAATGTGCAGCAATATGTTTAAAAAAAAGGCTTTCAAGCCACTGTATAAATAGTAGAGAAAAAGACTCTATTGTAGTTGATTCAGGTGAAAACATCAGAGCAGACTAAAAAATAAATAAAAGATTTTACATCTTGGGCAAAGAAAAGTAGCCCAGTATTTAAAAATTTTGCATGTGATTGTGAAAAGTGATTTTTGCATGTTGGCAAAGAAATGTATTCAATAATTCTATATGTAGGGTGTTCCTATTCATTTATTTGTAAAGAATGTGTTTCCTGGACCAGGTTCCCAGTGCAGTCCCTAGTAAGATGTGAAAGGTTAAGGAAGTTCCAACTGCCAATAATGGAAAAACTGAGAAATCTCAAGGAGTCCTTATGGGAGTTAACTTCAGCAGGAACATGCAACTGCAACATGCTAGTGACTACATGCTTCTTCCATCTCTCTCTCTCTCTCTCTCTCTCTTGCACGCATGCACGCACACACACACACCATTTAAGGAATAAACAATTCCAAATGGAGGTTAGGACTCTAGTTTCATCTCATTAATCTTTATTTAATCAAGGATCTTCACACTGCCAGTGGATTTGTCTTCCCATGTCCAGAGCAGTGACTGAGTGCTGGCTGAGCCAAGTTCACTTCCAAAACTAACATGAGAGCATGCTGTCTTATTTTTGTTTCACATGACCCATGAGAAAGGGACCATATGGTAGCTGCTTCTTTAAACTCTGACCTGTTCACCTCCATTGCTGTGCACATACATTATCATTTGTATGATGCTAATCCACTGGATTTGTTAACTGTGAGAATTAAATGGCCAGACCCTTGAGAGAAAAGAATTAAGGAAAACCATCAAACGTAAATGTTTTGCAAAGTATTTGATTTAAAAAAAAAAAAAAAAAAAAACCACATGAGGATTGAAATAAAGCTATTTCAGAACAAAATACATATTTTTAATCTCTTTTGCCCCAAACCGTTAAATTGACTGCAGCCAGCTGCATTCTGGGGATGGAACATACAGACAACTACTGGCATAGGCTGTGGTCCCCTGAGAAGCTCTGACATCACTTCATTACTATAAGGCTTCGTCACATCGATAGCAACTTATGACTCACTGCAGGAGACCCTACTCTCTCTAACGTTCCAGGAAATTTTAAAACATCTTTCTCCCCAGTCTGGGAAACCTTCTGTTCACTGAGGACAAAGAGGGCAATGTGTTTTCCCACCCAATTAATTATTGGCAATATTAACTGACACAAATCTTAAATTATTAATGAACCATGCTCTAACGATTAGCTCTGCTTTAACCATAGATGTACCTCGGCTGATCTGATTTGATCGAATATGCTTTGACACATAGACCTCCTGAACATAATTCTGCTCTGGGAAAGGGAAATCCAGAATAACCAGATAATTTGCCTGTTTTATCATCAGACAGTGAAATATAGGAGAATGCAATTGATTTGTTCTTTAAATGTATAAAGCACTTAGTTTGTATTAAATAGTTTGGTTAAATTTATGAAGCATTCGTAAATGATATGAAACATTCACCTAAATATTTTAAATATAGAAAATATTTAATTTAGTAAATGTTTGATTTTGTAATGTATAAAACATTTAGCTAAATATATGCAACATTCAGCCAAATGTATACAACATTTACTGAGATAAATATTTAATATCATTAGTTAAATGTGCTATTTCTTAAATATTTTGTACATTTCAGCTAACCGTTTTAAAAGTTTCCTACATTGATAAATAAACATATCTGTCTCACGGAGCACTACAGACTACAGTGGATAATGGATGTTTTAGCTAATGACTGGCATCTGTTTTTCTCTCCTTACTGTGTAGATGTGAATGATACCTAGAAGCCTTTTCTATCCTAAAAGAGAACTTAAATTACATGTAAAATAACAGCAACAAAACATTCCCAAAATTAATTCAGCATCTGAACAGATCTATAGCCTACAGGAAAGTTCCATGAAAGGGTTGAATAAGCACGGTAGCTCATTAAGACATCACTACTGTGGTCCCAATGTAGGAAAAATAAAGCAGCAAATATGTAGGTCTATGAACCTAGTCATAGCCTAAAGAAAAATATTGTTCCCTCGAACATGAAAAAATGAGAAATTAATGAAAAAATATTCACTTTTCTGATAATAATATCGTCACAGACTAATATGCTAACACTGGTGGTGCAGTGGATAGAGCTGTAATATCTCACACCCAAGACATTTATAAATTTACAATTTATTTGCAGGAGCATTTTAGACGTGCAATTGTGTTATGTGTTATAAGAAAAGGGACCGATGGAATTACTAGGGATTGAATGCTTTCGTCAATGGTGGATAGTATATTGCTTTTCTGCTCAAAATGTGGAAACTTGTGTGCCCGCTGGTGACTTACTATACAAACAAAAATGTTTTTTTTCTGAAACAGCAAAAAAGATTTAAATAGTTAAAAATATTTCTAAATGTTGTAATCTACCATTGTTTTGTCTTTCAAAGTAAGGAATGAAGTAGGCTATGTATTATGCATTGTGTAGCCAAGAAAGTACCCATATAGTATTAGAGTTAATATTGGATAGCCTACATTATAGTGAAAGTGTACCTAATTTAACGCTATCATATAAGACAGTTAGTTAAACCACTCGCATGCACAATGAACATTTCTCTGCGAAGTGCTTGTGTCAGTGAAAGGGGTAGGCTATTGCAATTGCTTATCCTGTCAGCAATAGACATGAAAGGAATGCGAGCGAGTGGTACATGTTCTCAGTGCAAACCTGTCCATTGACAGCGCGGTATTCATACGGAGAATATACAGGCAACTGAAATAAAGGAGTGTAGTGTTATTACTTTGAATGATTTCCATTTTATAGTTTTTCATCATAAAACACAACAGAACACTTTTTCAGACTTTAATACAATGTGTTTCAACGAAAAAAGACAACCCTAAACTCGCTAAAATGTTAGGAATGCATGCAGTAGCTACGCGTTTCAAAATCAAACTTGTCACTGTACAGAGCAAAACACTTATACTCGTTTGTCTGGAACTTGTAATGTAATGTAGGCTATTTAAATTCCAAACGTGGAAAGGCAAACCAAATGGGCGGGTTCCAACCAATCACCAGGAGCTGTACAGTAGGCTGTATTTCAACATGCGCAGCCTACAACTCACCGCACTCCAAGCTGTTAGGGGGTACCACATTGTTCTGCTCGGTGGCTCATGTGTCTCATGTGTACTACGGACTGAAAAAGTTTTCATGGAATGATGGATTTGCATTACAACGTAGCAGGGCAACTGAACATGGAATTCAAGCGCACCAACTGCTAACGTACTATATTCAAAGGGAAATTGAATGAAAATACATTTTAAGTGCTCGAATGCGCAACATGGGCGACAATCAAAATACGACATCAAGTTTAAATGTTGAAAAAACCGCCCTGGCCATCCCCGTGCTAATGTTCATGGTTGGAGTCGTCGGGAATGTCACCGCCATAGCAGCGCTTTCCAAAACTAAGAAAGAGCGCAAGGAGTCTGCCTTCTATACCCTGGTGTGCGGCTTGGCTGTTACTGACCTGCTAGGAACTTGTCTTGCCAGTCCAATAACCATAGCGACATATCTCGAACATTCGTGGCCAGGAACTCTGTGTGAATTCCATTCCTTTCTTCTTCTCTTCTTTGGAGTGGCAGGTTTGAGCATCATCTGCACCATGTCTGCTGAGCGCTACCTCGCTATAAGCCATCCGTACACATACAAAAGATGGACAGTTGACCAACATATGGCACGATGGTGCTTATTTGCCATTTACGTGGGGAATGTTCTGTTGTGTTGTCTCCCTCTTTTGGGGTTCAGTAAGAGTATACATCAACCACCCAACACTTGGTGTTTCATTGACTGGAGGTCCCGGATTTCACTACATGTCTTCTACTCGTTCTTGTACGCTGGTATTAGTTCTCTCCTTATTTTACTGACAATAGCCTGCAATGTCGCCCTGTGCTGGACACTGCTGATCATGCGCCAGAGGGCTAAGAGACTTGCCCCAAGATCGAGTATCAAGAAGCGCTGGAGGGAGCGCTCATCCGGCGTGGAAATACAAATGATGCTGCTACTCATCGTCACTTCTTTGGTGGTTTTAGTTTGTTCAACGCCTCTTGTGGTAAGTGTCCTTTAAGTTATGTTTAGCTTATGGCACTGACAGTAGGCTAGCTATATTTCTAGTCTGTCTATAGTAGATCTCAGGAGAATTGCATGTAGCGCTAATGTAATTAATTCGTTGAGTAATTTATTAAACCCAAAGTGTGAAGAATATGCAAGTATAACCCAATTTAAGAGTGAAGGTAGGTCAATGCATTATGTATGCGGACACGTCTTCAATCAGAGCAGGGGCATCTTTTAACTGATTACGACGTCTTGTTACAGGTTCGTATATTTGTCAATCAGAGATGGCTGGTCAACGACTGGGGCGCAGATCTTCAGGCAATTCGTTTTGCATCCGTCAACCCCATTCTTGACCCATGGGTGTACATTCTCCTGAGACGTACAGTCGTCCATAAGCTCCTGAGCATCTCAAGGCGGGTTTTGCGGGGCCGGACAAACTCTGTGGATAGGGCACACCCGACTGTACAATATCTGCTGGAGAAAAACTGCGCTATTCCAATAGTTCTTTCCACTGAAGTGTTGGGTCGTGTTTACTTGGATGACAAATCTTCCACGGCTGGTGCAACTTCTCACGTGGAGGAAAAGGAACAGGCTCAGTAATTCATTCCATTGTAGGCCTGTGGCATAGATATCAACCTTGAAAGATTATTGCCCGCAAATATATTAAAATGGTATGTGCTTTCGTGAATATAATTCATAAAATAATATAAACAATAAAATATTTTCCAGAAAGAAACAAATTGTGTACATGTATTTTTGTCGGATCACATTGTCAGATTATAAGTCAGGCTGATAAATAAAAGAATTACAAAACCTGTTGCATTTATAATTTATTTTGACAAAAATCGTCATTTTCTAAACTTAAGCAGACAGTGCACCGATGCACTGCTTTACACAACTTAAAGTACCTATACAACATAAAATACAACAAAAAATTATAAACAGTGGTTTCATAAAAATACAATTTTCTTTTCGTTGAAACAAAAATCTAACTTAGTTGCATTTTGCACAATTACATAAAAAAATATCCTCTTACCATAAGCAAACAATGTACATTCCAGTAAATTAAAACAAACATAATGACAAAAAAGTCCCAAACTCGCTATTTTTAAATGACGAAGATACTCAAAACTCTCACAAACAAAAACTACGTTTACATGCAGATACAATATTTCGCCTTTGCCTACACACACGTTACAAATATAAAGTGGCAATATAAACATGTTATTCAATACAATACCGGATAATGCGGTAATGTATTCCCAAAATCAGTAGTGTAACATGACATTTTGTTCACACGTACTCAGAATAACCTAAGGAATAGCAGGCATGTAGCTAGCATCACGTCTTTCTCAGGACTGCCAGGATATGCGCAGTGAGCGCTCATAAGCGCACGTGTTCACTGCAAACGGGAAATGTAATGGACATACTGTAAAATGTCCAGTGTTAATTATACTCTAACAGCGTTAAATCCGCTCTAACAGATATCATCTGACCCTACTCTGGTCCAAGTGGGACCAAATGTTATCTGTTAAGAGTTGAATTAACACTGAACATTTTACTATGCATATGTCCACTACGTAGATACATTTAGGTAAAGTTGGTGGATTGTTAGAGTGTGAAAACAGACGAAAAATATAGCAAATTATTTTTGTTTCATACCAATGTTTCTGAAGTATGCGGCCATACTGCAAGAATTTGGAAGTATACATGCACATGGAAATGGAAACTGAGGCCTGAAGTCGGTGCTCGTTTCCTGTAGCATCTTCAGTATCAACTTCCATTCGATGTACGAACATTTGTGGAGCCACTTACAGTATCCATGATGCTTCAAACAGCGCATATAACTCTGTACATAAATTCAGAATTCTCAAACTGAAAAAAACTGTATGCATTAAAAATTGAAATATTGCGTGCATGTAACCGTGGCCAGTGTAATCCAACTAGGGAGTTGATCAAATCATTTGAATAGTACAGTCAAAAAGTAATTGCCTATATGTGGATAGTCATCCACACCATTAGGCACATTACAAAAACTGCAATTTCACAGAAAGGACCAGCAAAACTCCGAATAGCACTTCTTCGCGCAAGACCTCCCTAGAAATGGTTTACCATATCTTAATCACATTCACAGTTCTCGCCAATATCTTAATTTCTGGTTTGGGTGGTAAGCGCACATCAGAATTAAAATTAAGACTACCGATACTTAGTTACTAAATTATGTATGATCACATAATAATCATTTCATCTAACATGTAACGAGGCTACAGATGAGCAAAAAGCCCGGTTTTTGATTTTCTTTCTTTACTGCGTAAGCTTTGGGATCATTGGTTTGTCAGTCACACTGCAAATATAATTAACAGTATTGCCGACGTGCCTTCTCAAAAGGCAATTTCCTTTACGCTTAAAAACTAAATGGTCATTGGCAAATATAAAAGGTTCAGTATGTCCTGAATTCTTAATAAGAATCGTAGGCTTCTGCAATATACCGCTTTTCAGTTATACAATAAAGAAGATGGTTGCAATAAAGAGCATACAGTTGAGGTTCCACAGTAAATAGTATATGCACAGCTTATATAAAGGATTTGTCATTGAATTTTTTTTTTTACTTCAACTTCGGATTTCGAACAAATTCCACATAAAAATGTATAAAAAGCATTGTTTGGGGAGGACCGAAACAAAAATAATAATGGAAAATAATCTCTTCAATTCATTCACATTCAATAAAATTGACTCAATAATTCCTTACGTGTTCTTTTCACATAGAGACTGATCACCATTTAAAAGTAACACAAACTGCAATAACAACGCGTATTTTTTTGAAGACAGTTAGTGTTCACTACTGAAACCTAATGGTTGCAACAGCAATGAGACCAATATCATGAGTATATCTAAAATCTGGCAGCCACATCCTGTATTATTTGTAATTAAGCAGGGTGTTTTTACTTGATGCATTCATTCTTGAACTCATATTCACACTGAAGGCTTTCAGCCTCGCAAAAATACGTCTAAAATGTTGAAAGTCAGAACCAATTCCTGAAAATGGCACAATCTGACTACTAACAGGAATTACGATTTTATTGATTCGTGTGTGATTTAACCTCAACGTGATCATCTCTAAACATTTACTAATATAATTTCTAAACCAAATCTTTGTAAATAAAGAAAATAGCGAAAACTATTTGGGTCAGGTGTGGACAACACAAATCACGATATAGCTTTTCAAACATGCCAACAATAAAGCCGATTAAAAAATAAAAAATAAACTTTTTTGAAGCAGCACTGCAAATTTACATAAGCAAAACTGTACATATATACACTCCATGCATATAAACAATACAGCAAGGCTGCTGCAGGACTTAGGACTTTCTCACATGACATTCTGCTATTCCCTCACCTTGCCTACAGTGCCTGTCTAAGCTTGCGTTCTCAACTGCTACTTATTTGTGACATTCCCTAAAATATGTGCAGCAGGTGGAGTTTAATCAATCTACCCCCTCTCACATGCACATGTGCGCAAACCAGTACTCTAGTTTTACAGGCCTATCACCAGTTTCTCAGTGATAGGGGCCTTCAATGGCTCACAGGCACACACCAGGAAAGAGAATTATGCTTAAAATATGATAAATACTACATGACTGCATTAGTATCAATCAGTCTCAATGTGCATCAATTTTAAAAAATTGTTTTTGGCTAGAGCTCCATGTCTGAGACTTGTGGAGTCCCATTGCTTTCTATGATTGCACCAAGTGGGGAAACCAACACGACATATCTATGGATTACATTGCACGAATTTGTACGACAAATTCACAGGTAAAGATTAACCAGCAGGACAATTAAACGTTAATGTATACAAAACACAGGTGGGAGCATAAAGATGATGGATTTCAGGTCCTCTGAACAGTCAACCTTGTAATTCATTAAATGTGTCAAAATAATTAAGGGACTGAAATTCTGCGGTATAGCCCAACCACAATTAAAAATGATATTTTGACCTACATCTAGTTTGGTGAAGTCCTGACAAATGAGAACAGTGGAGATTCTTTTGTGCGTACCATGCCTTCTATCAATCTATGAGAACAGAAATTTTAAAGGATCAAAATTACCTGTCGAAAACAGTATTCCATACTGAAAAACAAAATGTAAGAATATCCTGTCCAGTTGTGCTGTTTTGTGTTACTGTGACATGCGTTTTGTCAAAGTGTAGAAAAAAAATAATAAATCAGATATCTGCACTGACTCGAGAAATGGCACTTCAGAGTTCATTAGAGATGCTTCAAACACAAACAATTTACAGCCAAGTGTGTAACCACGAACCAATACTTAGGACAGTAACAAAGATATAAACAAAGGCAAACAGTATCCAAAAGATCATATCAGCAGGGTTAACCTAAAATGAGGAGAACAACTAACCTGAACCCCCCATGGGATAAATCGGAACGTTTGCCATCTCATTTAGTTCACTATGGGGCCACGCTGGTGTAGCATAACATTCTGTTACTATAGGAAGTTTTTGTGTGAAAACAAGTAATGTGGGACATGCTGTATTGAATTTGTTTGTTAACCCTTTCAGAATAGTTTTTTGGAATGTTTTTTCCAAAATTCTAAATCAATGTTCTAGAGCTCCATTGCTTTCCGATTACCATTAGTGACTGATATATCAGCACTGGTGTGCATGAAAAGGTAGCCATTGTTACAATGCTAGTTACAATGCTAGTGTCTGAGCTTGGCAAAATACATTACATTTGAATACCGCTACTGATATATTGGGCACAGAAAGCTATAGTATGTGAGGTATCATAGCTGTATATCATAAATAACTTTTAGTTTACCCCCTTTAGTAAAAAAAAAAAAAAAATTAATCTGTTTTACTGCATACTGCAAGAGAACACACCGTATATTCAGTTAATTGCAATGGAAGGTAATTTCTATTATTGTAAAAAAAGGTTCAGTTTATCAAAATAAAAACATAAATCCACACATGGATAATTTCCTTCAAAACAGACATTACAAATGTTGAATACTTCAACTTTCACATGCAAGCTAATTACCTCTGCCGATATTGTGTCAAAATCAATTGGTTTCATTAACGCGGAAGGATTCCTGCTTATCTGGTAAAAACCAGGTAATGACGGTTTCTTAACTAATGACAATGATGTTGTTGTAAATCGAATAGACATGTGAAACTGAAAATCTACAGTACAACTCCGCTTAGACACTGGTTTTAAAACAGTCTCAGGGTGAAATGATTGGTTACACAAAAATATATGACAGAATGTTCTGCTAAATCTGGCCCTTTTTTAATCACTATATAATAATATTTCAAAAAGGCAAACGGACTGACTGTTGGGACTACCTGTGACTACTTCAGCCATTGCCCCTTTAAGATGCATAATATTTGGCCATAAGTTTTAGCACAAATATTATAAAATGACTTTCTAACCACAAAACACACAGAGCAAGCATGATTTCCCATCAGTTCTTTGAATGTGAACTGAATAAGTCAAGTATTAACAAAGATGCACGTTAAAAGTTAGTATCCTGCATATCTGCAATTAGAGCTATGCCAATTGGCTGAACAGTTGGCCAGATAGCAAGTTATTTTTGTTAACAGAAAAGAATGCAGTCTGCAAACACAACAAATTTACTTCCATGATTTCACTTGATGGGGGGGTGGGGTTGAACTGCAAACAAGTAGAGGCCTTGGAGGAAGGCGGCTTTATCCTTATATAACCCTCACACCACATGGGGAATTCTGTTCAACTGGACAGGAAACTGGGGTTAAAATACTGTAGCAACCCTGCTTAGCATAACATCGTTGCCACTGATTGTTTCTGCAGCAAATAGAGAACATTTCTGTGGAACAAAAAAGCGAACAGAAAATTTCAATAGTAAATCTAATGCTTTTTTGTTTTTAAATGCCAAAAAAAAAGAAGAATCTGAGGGCAGGTGAATCTGACAAAGTGCTCATAGAGACAAACGGCTTTTCTCACATCAGTACAGTTCTGTTCCCTTGGTTTCCGCAGAACCTCAGCATTCTCCCCTCTGTTTCTGCCATAGCAGATTTGGACAGCACTGGAGACAATTTGCACATAAAGGAAACCGGTAATTTAACAGTCTCAACAACCCGGCACAGGTCCAGCCTAGACGTCGTACTGGTTGGATCCGTAGCCCATCGTATAGGCCTGTCGGCTGTACTGGAAGTGGTCGGTGAGAACGTTACTCCGGCCGTACTGAATGTCTGAACCCTGCGGGAAAGGCACCATACCGTTGGGCTGCGTCTTCTCCAACCCCACGCTTACATGGTCGAAAGACATCATGTCCTGCTTGGAAACTGGAAGCAGCTTCTTCTTGGCCTCCTGGTTCGCATCATACTTAGCCTGTGGAAAGGTTATCAGCAAGAAGGAGAGATAAATGAAGTCAGCTTAAAGACATATTCTGGACCAGTCACAGCAGAATGAACTTTCAAACTTTCTGTGGATGTAATCCCATGAGAACTCCCATTTAATTTTAGATCTCTGATGTCAATAGCATGCACAGGGGAAAAGCTTGAACCGTCTAAGTCCCCTTATGGTAAGAAAAAAAAAAAAACATATTCCAAATAATGTGCTGAAACACAAAACTGGTTACAGCTTGGCTCTCAGCTAAAAACTGATTACATTTACAGAAGTATAGGTGATTAACAGAGGCACGAGAGGTCACCTTGTTGTAGCAGAAGACGCCCAGGATGGCCGTCAGCATGCCCAGCAAGTTGGTGGAGCTAACGGGGTTGCGCAGCATGAGGAGGGAAATGCTAATGACCATGATCCTCTTGGTTGCATTGGCCACGGCATAACTGAGGGGGCTGACCAGGTTCAGCACGCTGAAGGCAATCACATTCTGGGCAAAGTTGCAGAAGCCGCTCACCAGGAGGAGCAGGACGGTTACAGACCAACTGGACACTTCTGTCTGGTACCAGTTGAGAACAGCAGGGGACAAAGAAGGAGAGACGACTTACTTTGGAGCCAGACATTTTTGCGCATTTATTTAAGTGATCATTCAGAACTAACTCACACTGCTGGAAACTTCAAGTGAAGATGTTACAAGTTCTGAAGAACTGTGAAAGCCCAAACACACCAAATGCGGATGCAACATGGTTGCTATGTTGCATTCACAGGGCTATGCTGATTAGATTAAGAAGCTAACTTATTTGTATTAAACAGCACGCATCAGTTGCAGGATAAAAGCAGAGCTCGGGTTCAGATCTCAAGCATTGCTTGTAGCCTTGTGTGGCATTTAATTCTAAAAAATGTCAGAATTGTTATTTTTTTAATTGCTACATGTTATAATAAATTTGATCTTTTAAAATATATTATAAAAATGTAACAATTTAAAAAATACTTTGGCATTGGACCAATGTCTCTCACACACACATGCTTTCATACACGTTCTCTAACGCGCATGCTGGCACACACCAACACACACACGTACGCACACATACACACACTCTCAGACACATGCACACGCACTCTTTGTTTCCTGCTTTTTGAAGAGTAGAAACTGGAAAAGGGAGAGTTGAAGAGGATGTGAAATGGTAGTTTGTATACATGGTTTAATCTCCGTTTACAGATGGCTTTATTAAGACAACGAAGGAATAAATTGTTACCCATAGGGCGAGTGGGCTGCATGATTTTAACAAATCCCATTTTGTGGATGCTGGAGCTTCTGAAAGGTAAAACGCGGAAAAATGCCTGCTTGTCAAACCCTGGCAGACACTGACGGCCCAACTTGTTTGCAAGGATCACTGAAGTGCTGATTTGGTGCAAGTACCAAATTTGCTAAAGCGCGCCCTCTACTGGACATCTGACAAACGTTGACCAATACTTCTGAAGGAACATTTTTGAAGACCAGTGTTCATTACTGAATGAATGGACCAATTGTTGGGATGGGATGGAATGGGGGGGTATCAAAAAACAGTTAAAAAACAAACAGACTGAAATTACTGAGAAAATCAAGACACAGACAAACCCGAGGGTGCATCATTTAACCATGTACATGATAGCTTCCTGTCTTCAGACTTACCAAGTCTCCATCCACAAGAAATGCAGGTAAGTCAACCAGTACCCAGGTGGGCACCATGAACAGCACAGCATTGAATCCAAGTGCATTGAGAAGTTGCAGGTGGTGAATACGTGTGTCTCGCAACACCTAAGTGAAAGGACAACCCACATGTTATATCAAGCATTTGGACACTACAAAGGTTCTGGACCCTCCAGACAAGTCACTGATGGGTGCTTTTCCACAGAAAATCACTAGAGTCCCAATGAAGGTGTCGATGAAAGTGGGGTTACTTATGCAAAGTTTAAATAAAGGGAAGGTGGGAGACTTTTAAAAATTCTTTCCATTTCAGAGTCTTTTCCATAAGGATAAGTAAACTCTACATTTGGCATGTCTTTGCCAGAACTAGGGGGATCATTTCTACTCCATTTTCCCCCAACTAAACATATGGAGAGAAATGGAGAACACAAGCTGATTAAAATGTCAATGGACATTTCTGATTAATACAAGAAAATAGCTACTGAACAAGCATGAAACCCAAAACACTGTGTATTTATATTGACTTTAAGTTAACAAGAAACCAGTACCAACCTATTACAGTTAACACTGCTGAATAAAATGCATGTGCAATACACATGACTAATCTATGAATGGAAGTGAAATCGGATGCAAATAGTAATCCATTCAATAACTAACTGAAATGATCAGTTACATGAAATGGGAGGATTGTTAATGATTGCTCTACAGGCAGTTTCAATGGGAGCTCGCAGCATCCTGCCACTGAGGGACTAAATTATCACCCCCAACCCAAGTTGCAAAAAATAAAATGAAATAAAAATGTAAAAAATAAATCTATCAGTTATGTAGTACAATTTATTCTGCTTCACCAAACTTCATTGGGCAGCAGTGTAGCATAATGGGTAGGGAAATGGTCTTGTAACCTTGTAAAGGTTGCAGGGTTGATTCCAGAGTAGGACACTGCTGTTGTACCCTTGAACAAGGGTAACAACTTAACCTGGATGCCCACAAGCAAGGTACTTAAACTGGATTACTTCAGTACATATCCATCTGTATAAATGGATACAATGTAAATGCTATGTAAAAATAAAATAAAGCTGTGTAAGTCGCTCTGGATAAGAGTGTCTCCTAAATGCCTGTAATGTAAATGTAAAATAACACCTGAATTTCTCTGACTGTACAGATGGGCTTAACTTGGTAGGCCTACCTTTTTGGAGAATATGTTTTGCAAAGAGAAGCAGAGGGTGGCAGCAAGGGCACTGATCAGCCCAGAGACATCAAAGGACAACTCAGTGATGGTGGCCAGCAGCACACCCCCGATTATGGGGATGAGAGATACATACACCTGGAGAGAGGGAAGAAAGGCACATATTCACACGAGCCTTTACTTTTTGGGTATACAAACCATTCAGTGGGGCCAATTCTCCTTTAGTCATTTTCCACAACCAGTGGGCTTCATGCCAAGAGATATACAGTATTACAGTTTACATTTTTCTAACCACAGCTAATTCAACTAAATGCATCAGGCTTGCCAGATAACTACAATACACTGGCAACGCATATAACACTTGGCAGCTATGTGTACAACACATTGACTTTTCAAACAAACACTGCAAAGTTTAATTTGCAAGTTAATTGAACATTCATTTGGTACCATTCATCTCAGCCCTGCCAGTTAAAAATGGGTCAGCAAGTGTACGTGAATGGAACATACCAACTTATTGGGTGCCACATAGCTTTGTATACATGTATTAAAAAACAAAAAGTACAAGGCTCCCAATGGCCTAACTGGTAAAGGCATTCATCAAGAGCACGGGCTAGGCCCTAGTCGCAAATTGGAGCTTCAAACTTGTTATTGGCTGACAATGAGTGGGGGCTCTCAACAGTGGGACAACAATCAGACTTGTCCTGCCAGAGGGAGGGCTGTTTCAAGTGAACCAGCAGTCCTCAAGTTCCCATCTACTTTAGCCTGTCTCAGCAATGTTCCAGGTATCTACAGGCTACCATTTGTTGCCAGTGAAACATACACCTATACTTTAAACAGCACCCCCTCTCCTGTACTACTACTACTAAAGACTGCAGGCTGTAAATCTCTAGCTGGCTCGCAGGTGAAAAACCCAGGAAGCACAATTTCAGTTTAAAATTTAGACTTTTCCTTTTTGTCCCCCTTTCTTTCAACACTTCTACCAAATATATAGACGCATACGACCACACCGACAGAAATTCCACTGCACTAACTGGCAGTAATATGAAGAACAGGTATTGTAGCTCATATTACACTGCATTATCCTTGAAATAAAATAACCTCCCCAGGATAGAATGTGTGCATGCTCCCATTTCCTCTGTCTCTCACCTTTGTTGTTTGCTTCTCCTTCATGATGATTCGTGACAACAAGACGACCCATATTGGCATTGTGGCTTTGACTATGGCAAAAAGGAAAATCGAGAGGACAAGATAAATGAGGTCAACACACTGACTCCAAGAACGGCAGTAACAGAAGTAGGCCTATACTCTTTAAAAAAAAGTGGTTCACAAGTCTGAAACTCTGATTTCCCAAGGGGTGAAATGCATTTTGTGTTGAGTACACAAATTAATGAGCAACATAAACATGGAAAATCATCATAAACATTTTAAGATACAACAGCACAGTATTTATTTATTCAAGATAATATGGCCCTAATGATAAAAGATAAAACAGCCTCAAAACCTATGAAATGAAGACAATTCCAGCATGTATTTCATAAAGCAATCTAGACATCCTCCAGGAAAGAACTGGTTTAACGACCAGCTACGGCTCAGATGTGGCAGAAAATGATTACACCATTATAGGGTAGACTACGTCATCTTAACACTGCTGCACCCTCTGGCAAACAAAAGAATACAATATGCACTTGTGTTGCTCCAGTTTTCTGTCTGGGGCCACTGTGATATCAAAGTCAGTCTTATGATTACATTATTTGAGTATTGATGGATTGATTTTTTTTTTTTTGGGGGGGGGGGGGGGCGGAGTTCTCAAGATATAGCGTAAAGTAATGGGATTGATGTCAGGACAATGCATATCCTCATATTACCCTTTGCATAACACAGGAGGCTAGATCCACAAACACTGAAGAGGAAATACTGAAGTTACTTTTCCTTCTGTCACACATACAATCAGCCAATCCCGTAGACACGGAAACTCAAATGCTAAATAGTTCTTTATTTCCTGATGTCGAGAGAACGAAGCACACAGCTGTGGAGACATTTCAGACGCTACGATTCGTGTATCGACAAGGTCCCGAAAGTAACTAACTAATTAAGTTTTTCTAGGGCCAAGAGGAAAGTGCACATTAGGGCCATATTTTGGCCGAAGGCATCGTATCCAAATGAAGGCCATCAATGTTGGATAGAGGCATCGTGTCACAGTGATGAAATAAATAAGTTTATTATAGGCTTATTATAGCCGAAATGTTTTAGATTCCATTCCGAAGTTGCTCACTTCCGTATCCGCTCCCAAGGTATCGGATAACACTACAGAATGTAGATTTAAATCCCGGATGCAATACCTGCTTGCCAATCAAGCACGCTCATAGTGTAATAACGACAATTGTGTTTCAGGTGACGTTAGTTATGGACTACTGTTCATATTAGGAGATTGCCAAAAGAAAAAGACACATTACATTTCCACGCTTCGACGCTGAAGCAAATACAAACTTCTTATTTTACAACCACTGGTAGGACAAACCCGAATGTATCATTTTGATGTAACTGCGCGACTGAGGAACGCGAATGACGGACTGTGCGTTCACTTGGTGGATAGCCTATGTGAAACCTTATACACCATAGCTAGCTAGCTAGCTGTCAACTAATAGCATTCACATGTTGCTATCCAGTATGATACATTAAACGTTAGCATTGGTAAAACAGCTAAAAATATTGACAGAATAAAAACACGTTATTCAGCACTACTGTGTAAGAGAACTGCTTACCTGTGTGAGCGTAGGACACTGGAACCTTCCATATGCTGAAGTGAGCTGACACAGACGCAAAGTATTTTCCAAAAGCTAAAGGCAGAATATACCAACGGTAGTAT
The DNA here is from genome assembly GCF_013347855.1 of Anguilla anguilla. Taxonomy (NCBI): domain Eukaryota; kingdom Metazoa; phylum Chordata; class Actinopteri; order Anguilliformes; family Anguillidae; genus Anguilla; species Anguilla anguilla. Next base: position 22,907,291 of record NC_049204.1, on the reverse strand, counting down.
TTGCCAGGCAGTTCAGTTTTAGGGACTCCCCATGCCCGCAGTAAAGGTGGGAGAAAGACGACAATGGATAAAATGTGGAAGAGCGAGACGGTGACAGGATGAGGAAATCCATTTAAAATTATTTTGTTGATGACATTTCCCCCAGAGCTGACAGTATACCAACATAGACAAAGCAACGCTATCCGGACTCCTTCCTTAACAGGCGCACGCTCCACCGCAGCCATCTTCCAATTTAGAGCCACCGGCAGCAGGACCAGGGAGTACACGTATAACACGGAGCATATAGACTGTTTGCCCCGTGCGTCACTTCCTTTAGTGAAAACCACATTGGCGGATATAAACCATTTCTATACAGTAAAGCACAAATGCGAAATATGAGTTACGCCAGCTTGAATATTGGAAACACGTTGAGATGGCGAGTAGCTACTCTCCAGAAACAACCAAATTGAACGTAGAATCTCACTCCTTACCAGCGCTAACTTCCAAACCATGTAGCCATAACACAGGATTTGTGTGTGGATATCAGTATTGTGTCTGAGTAACTGAACGGGGTACACAAATATGAAACAAGAACTTGTTTTAATATGCCACCTCCGGATGCATAGGCTACAACCTGGCTTTAACTGATCGGACGGATAATTGACCCGACCATGTTTGCTGACCTTGGCCCCGTGCACCCACTCCCTGAGTCGGCCAAAGGAGGACTGGATCCCAACTAGTCTGGGTTTATCCCTACATGTTTTGCAGGGAGTTTTGCTATTCCTCTGTCGCCTCTGGCTTTCTTTATGGGGATTTCAGGCGAGGTTATGAAGCGAATTGCGGCACATTGTCGTAAAATGCGCTATAAATATAATTAGATTGGTATTATTTTCTGGTAAAATTAAGAGCTGTCTAAAAGAAAGCTCGGTCTTGGAATCGATGGTCTCGAAGTCTGTAGCCCAGCTTCTAGCTGCATAAAATTTCAATGGAAATTAATGTTAAATTGAATTCAAATATGAACATGAATTTAATAAAGCCGGCGGTATAAAAATTAATGCAAGACTGACTTTTGGCGGTTATTTAGTGTAGCCTCTGAAGTTTTTCTTCATCCTATTGAATTAGCACGAATACTTACATTATAAACGAATTTACTCGTTTCAACAAAGGTTTGTTTCAACAACATGCAGTCAACATAACATGGTTAAATTAATCCAGATGTATTTTATTAACATATGGATGCAAGATTATAGTCACAAGTATAAAACATAAGCAGTCAATTAGTTGATCCAGCAGTTGATGTAGACAGTGGAATCGTTAGAAGCAAAACTGTCAGACTGTATGTGATTCATTTGCGTATGCTGCAACAAGACCAGGTCAAAACCTAGTATATGGCTGGCCCTAACACTTCATCCGGCCGACCAATGGTGTAACTTCATCACTCACTCAGTCACTCACTCAGTCACAGACATTCGCGTTAGTATGGCTGGCCCATAGACTGTATAAAAATAGGGCTGGCCCCGCTGTTGCGGTCCAGCCAAAAAAGAAAACTCCGGAGCCCCACTTCGAGGCATGACGCATTTTCAGCCCTCCAGAAAACTGTACGACTTAATAAACACTAGAGGGCAGCACAGTTAAAATGTGAAAATGAAACCAGAACGTTGCTCGCAGTTATTTCCAATGTAACAAAAGATCATTTTTTAAAATCCGAATTTCATCTGTAATAGAAAATATACCAATGAGGAAAGGCTAGTCTGTCCCAGAAATGCAAGAACATTCAGTTCTGGCAAGCAACCTGGTCGTACTCTTTATTAATGTATTTGGTATTGGCATACCCTACCATGAAATACTGAATAGATAATAAAACTTGTTGAATGTTGATTCGGCAGCTGTGATGTAAAGGAACTTTGTATTAAAATGCATAGACATGCTCAGATTTTGTGCAATTTTTATTTACACATTTATATCAATATGTCCATTTAAAAGGACCAAATAGTAAAGTTGCTCCCTTCTGTATCCAACTGAACACAGAAATCTAATTTCTGTACATTCACTAAGGCTCTTTGTTTTTATTTTTATTTTTTAACCAAAAACAGAAAAAAGTTATGTGATAGTTCCAGAAGGCAAACAATATCTAAAGGAATGGTAATGAGTTCCAGCATACAGCATTTTTCTTTTCCTCACAGTACAAGTTGCAATGTAGTAGCATCGTGTTTTTCCATTTTTACGATGTTCACTTATTTTCACTTATATTAATATTTCCGAAAAGTTGTATTAACTGAAGATCAACAAATCCAAGAAAAAAACTAATAACATCCAACAATAAATAAATTTTATTTAAAAAAATGTCTTCTTTGCAGATTCCCTGCATGTTAAGAAAAACTGGTGGATGATATTAGACAAGGGCAGAGAAGTGTATGGAATGTTGGTAGTTACTACGTTAACCAACCAGTTTACTGTGGGAAAGAACATGTGAAACACCTAGGTATGCCTTTTTTTTGCATTGCAGAACAGGTCAAACAAAGGATGTGATAAACAGAACAGCTCTACAGTTTTTGCACATCTTGTTTTATAAACTTCCAAAATAAAGGAAAAGAAATATCAAATAAATATATCCATACATAAGGAAACTTTATTAATTTTTATGCCACATAAAGCTTCTTGTACCTGCCAAAAAAAGGTTGCTCGACACCTTATGGCAGACACAACTGCCATTTTCCCCATTCCCCCTTCCTTCACTTATTCTCTCTCAGGAGGGAGGCGACAGGGGTCAGCAAACCAGCCTTCCCACTGCTCACAGTGTACACACTTAAAACATGTTCCTCCTTTCAGAAGAATAAAAAAAAGCTAAGGTTCAGTCTAGGCAGACGTATGGCAGGATGTTCAACTTGCTCTCATCCCCATGCGGGTCCAAGGAAATGCACTGCGTCCAATCGTACCAGTTGCCCTTGGTGTCATAACAACCATTCACCCCTGGCCAGTGCTCTTTGTGTATTCTGTTGAGGTCCTCGGGTGTTACCTCCCGACTCACCCCCGGCATGTCCGTATCCGAGCTGTCTGCAACTAAAACGTGCGTCTTCCTGGACTCTTTGACACAATGTTCTTCGCGTTTCAAATACTCTGTCATGAAAAAGTGTGCCCCAGGGGTTTGAGCACCTGAGGATGTGAGCACATTGCTTTGAATGTTAAGGTAGGACTGGATGATTTCGTTCCTATATAGATCTTTCCAGTTCGTCTGCTGGAAAGGGCTGGGGAGGGGCGCACTGGGATTCTGTGGAAGCAGGTCTGTCCGTTGAATTTTGGGAGGGGGAGGCCCAAGTGGCTCCTCCCCCTGGCAAGATTCTTTGTGTGTGAGTGGTTTGATTTGCCCTGTCACAGGGTCGAAAGTCAGCCTGCGGTCTTTCAACCGCACTGGTTTTGTGCTCTCCTCTGTGGGCTGCCCGACCAAGTTTACCGTGTAGTCTCTGGGCCTGTATCTCTTCCTCCTCTTCCCCTCAAAACAGGAATTCACACCGTCGGCCTCTACTCTGGCCACCTCAGATGAGAAGGCCTGCCCAAGAGGCGGTGTGCACGAGGTGTGCGAGGTGGATTTTGGGGAGTGCAGGGAGTCCCGTGGAAGCTCTGGCAGCCCGGTGCTATGCTGAAGGTGCACGGCATCTTCGTCCAGTCCGCGCCAGGACAGAGAGGACTTGGGCTCGAGGGGCGGAGGTCCCTCCGTGCGAGACGCTTGGGCAGGGGCGATTAAAGGCTGGGGTGAAGGCAAGGGAGAGGGCACTGGAGTAGAGCCGTCCAGTAGCCTGGAGCTCGGAGACGGGCTCGACAGAGTCCCTTTAGGTGCATAAGTGGTCGGCCTCTTGGCCAGCGTTTCTTGCTTTGCGTTTTTTGGACTATAAGAGGAGCAGCGGGGGCTGCGGGGCGGGGGCTGCACTCCCCCCCCCGCCCCTTCGTCCGTCTTCGCCTGCTGCTGCAACACTGCCGTTTTTAGCAAGGAGGAAGTGCTAGGTAGTTTTACTAGTCCCGGGGAACTCGGGTGAGGCTTGACCGCGTTGACGGGGATTTTGCCGTGCTTGTCGTTGTCTAGGTGTTCCGAGCGGCCCCTGTCTGAGGGTGGGTGCAGACTGGTATCCAGGGGGCTGGGGAGGGACTCGGGACTGCCCCCCACGCCGTTGGTCGATGGCGGGCTGGAGTTGTGCGCGGGCTCGTGTGCTAATTTTTTCGTGTGCAGGCCGTCCCTTTGCCCTCCCTTGCGCTTGCGGCCGCCGGACTTCTCAGTCTTGCCTGCGTGGGAGTTGTGGATGTCATTCTTGCTCTTGAGCTCGGAGACCGGCCTACCCGAGGGAACCACAGCCGGAGGGGAAGGGTCTGTCCGGCAGGGGTGGGCGCCGCCGTTGGCGGACCCGGGGGTACCTGCGCTGGCCTTCGGCTGCACCTCCGTCTGGCCAGGCTCGATCAGCTTCTGCCAGTTCCGCAGCAGCTTCTTGGCACGCTTGGCAAGATCTTCATCCTTCGTCTTCTTCCTCACATCGTTTATCAACTTCCCCAGCCTGGTTTCCTGAATTTCCAAAATAAATTTGAATAAAAGAAGACGCATACAATGAAAATCAAACGTTTTTGCACATTACAAAGTACTTATCTGACAAGCTCTGAACCTCCCCCCAAGTGTTTACCTCAAGTGCTTCTTTGGTGATAGGATATTTCTCCAGATGGGATATTACTTCCATTACAGCCACCATGTTGTGGATCTGCTGGAAAAATAAAGATGAACAAAATGTAAGAGTAAAGCTTAAATCACACTAAACCCTCAAGTGACATTCTAAAACCGATTCCATTATGAAAAATTTAAAGTCAGAGCCCCTAAACCTTGGATAGGTTATGCATTAATCTGTAGTCCATCATACCTTTTACAAACAACATCTAATCGAACCACGACTGTTCATTCCTGTAAACAAATTAACATTTTTGCCTTAAAAGGGCATACAGAGCCAACACGAGCACTCCCTCCTTTACTGAATCTGTGAGGTGAACGAAATAAAGCCCCTGAGAGACAGTGAAGCAGCTTTCTCAGGCTCATCTTCAGGATAAATAATGCTAAGGTCAAACCTGTCTGACACACAGTAATTGCAATGGCTATAACATCACAAAGTGAAGGCAGTGCTTCTCGTATTTAGCTAGAATCAGTTCAAAGATACAGTGTTACTTCAAATAAAAATACATATTATTGACAATAAAAAGCTAATAATATTTTGGATTATCAATAATAAATTAATTTGTATAATAGTATCATAAGTGTTTCTATTTTAAAATATATATTTGTGGAATATAAAAACAATTAGAAAAATTGTTAAAGAAACTACCTGAACGTATTCTACCATTGCGGTCAGGCTACTTTATGAAGAAACTCAAATCTTCCCATTGTACCTTCCTGGCCTCTTTTTGGCTCAGCATTAAAGGAACCTTTCCAACAGCCAACCAATATTCTACATGTAAAGGAAAAAGGGCGCCACATTCACCCATCCATAGCCAAACCTAGTACAGCACACACAGCAGATAACTATTAGGCCTAGTACCTCACAGAATTCCTCTAGAATAATCTAGAATTTATTTTACACCACAAGAAAACACAATTTGACCTGTGTTGGGTCTTAATTGGAGGTGTAATTAGCCCTCAGCACTGGTTAGAGTCATGCAAACACAGTCTGTTCACTTAACAAAAGCTGCCAAATGACTCATATATCTCCTGTGGTTATTTATCGTGACCCTCTGCCTGAATTCAGATTGGGCTCTTAACGGGTCTTTCTGCCGTCTCACTTTCCAACTTGACAACAAAAAATAAAATAATAAAAAATAAAAAAACGCACCAGGTATATTCCTCTAACGAATAACCTTCATCCTGAAATTTGCCTTCCCTTTTGATTCTCTAATTCCTTTGCAGTAATCCTCATACATGTGGAAAAACTGCATGCTTTTATGTGTGCAAAAATATTTCTGCACATAAGCCATTCTATGCCGAATGCATACATACATATACATGCCATAGAGGGATGCCATATATTCTTGTATGTGCATGGGGCAAAGGGTGCTTTATATCAGTCACATAATGGCTACAATAAATCTTTTAGAATATGACATCTTATTGCTATCTACTATCCACAACATAATGATAGTTCCCATGGCAGCTACCTCTTGGGCGAATACCTGATTCTGATTGGTGAATAAAGTTCCATATTAATATGCCTAAACACACTTGCTGAATAAATTATATAAAATCTTATATATATTATTCCTGGTAAAACATTTCTTCTCCTTCTGACTTGTTCAACACCACTGTTAAGAAACTGGCTGGTTTTTGGTTATGTGACAGCATGCAGGTCTCTAGAGTGCTCCCATTTAAGGAGCATTTGCTCCTGAAAATGTGTGCGTGCTAACTGGAAAAATTATTTACAAACACATCTACTAATTGGGATGAACCTTTTTTCAAATGTTAGCACAGAGCCCTGGCATGCCAACTCAAAGCAATGGAAATGATGAGTTTAACATGTTCAGCTAACTTAAATAGCCTGCTCTAGGTTAGTCAAACTTTAGACCACACAACGGAGCACATCAAGTGTAATTGCATATGTAGCTAGAGTTAATGCCAGACAAAATGCTAGGAAGCAAACTAATTTAGCTAGCTAATGCTAGCTCAATATGATACAGCACTAAGTTTAGTGCTACTTGGATTACATTACACATTTAGAAATGTATTTTTCAACATTTCAATCAAATAATGCAATTTAAGTTTTAGTGGCTACAGTGAAGTGACGTACATGCTCTTCAGTTGACAGAGCCAGGCACATTCTTGTTTATACAAAATGCATTTTGTCAGCCAAGAATGCAAGTTGACTGTGTATGTGTGTGTGTGTGTATGTCTGTACAGAAGTGTAAATAATAATAAACATCACCTGTTCCATTTTCTAGCTGCACCTAAATTAACAGATTTTAACCTACTCTCAAAGGCTTTCAAATGTTTAGACAGTATATACCTTCAATTTTACATTTGCTTGGGACGAGGAGGTAGGGTGATATAAAGAACTGAAGTAAGTTTGCATGGACTTTCACATGTGCAGCTGAATGATACTGTGTTTCTCACAAACTGAAAGAAGCCTCAGTTTCAGGTTTAAACTGACAAAGTATAGACTACAATTATGTGACATTTACTCATTTCAGTAAGCCAAGTTCTATAAATACAGGAAGGGAGAAAGAACATACTTTTTTTACTGGCATTGTTCAGCTTTAGTGATTTCCACATTTTAGATGTTTTCTTTTGTTAATGATTTATCAAACACAGCCACTAATCACAGATCACTAGTCTGTAGTTGGATAATGTATTACATTTCTGTGAACACAAGCAAGTGATTGATGTCAATAAGATTTAGATTTAAAATGTGTGCCTTAATTTCCTCATGCTATTATGCTTAGAATCAGATTCCACAGAATCACTGGCTAGCTTCTATGACCCAATATACCCTATAACCATGCAATCTAAGGAACACTTTAGGAGTACTACATGAGTTTTCAGTCAATGCTCACATATGAAAGAGGCTGAGCACAAAACAAAGCAGTTTCACAGCTAACCAGAAACCACCTGAACCACCCGAACTTGAGACCTTTCTGAACACTGGTCACAATCAACTGAGCAGCCAGAGGCCAGAACAGCAGGTGTCCTTCAAGTCAGTTTCAACATTATTTCTTTTGGCCAGGCCCCCCAATTGGTAACAGGACATTTTTTACCAAATTTTTCTTACCAAAGACGATTTCTCACCTAAATACATTTTTACACACAGCTATTTTCTAACACAAAATTTCTTACCCAAATACAAGGGGGCACACATGCTCATACACCCACAGAGAACACCGTAATCGGAGAAGAATGGCATCTGAATCACTATTCCATTTCCAACAGAAGCAGGACTATATCTGATCTCAAAAACCTGGCAAAACAGAAAAACCTAGGGAAAAGGCAATCTGGAATGCAAATACTGCAAAATAACTGAAATAGTCAAGCGCTTCCTCACTTTGTCGGCCTACTTTTTTGTCTGTGTACTTTTGCTAGTTACTTTTTTGTCTTTTACCCATTTAATTTTACTATAGCTTCCCTACAGTACCAAAACCTCTGTGATTGGCCTTCTTGCCAAAACAACCCTGAGACTGTGTTCAGCATTAAAGAGGAGCAGACTGGAAACATTGGTGTTCTTTTACCTTGCCTGCCACACAAGCTGCAGTACTGCTCCAAGGAAATGTAATTTAACATTGCTACACTTGAGAAATAATTTCAGACGAGATTATTTTATGGAGGAGGAACAGTCAGAATGCACTCAGCTCAAAAACCATTTGGGTTAACATCTGACCAAAGTCTCTCTAGACATTGTACTGTTCAGTAATAAAGGCCATCAGAAAGCTGGGATATAACTAAAATGGCTTGAGCATAAATTAAAGGAGAACATATTAATGTGATACAGTGCTTTCCTCAAACCAAATTTAGAGTACTCTACCAGTTCTAGGCACCACACTGAAGTACAGGAGGGAAACTACAGTAGTTCATGACATTAAAGTTATGTGGAAGGTGCAAGACACTGAATTGCTTCCCGTACAACAAAAGGAGGGTAAGTGTGAAAAGAGGACATCTCATGTGCTGTCAGCAGAACAAGGGTACATAGGTGGTCATTTTTGTACCAATATTGTTCGTTTTTTTTGTGTTTGTTCAAGAGCAGTCAGTATGTGCAGTGTTGATTGCTGTCTGAAATTAAAGGTCAGACATTTGTAACCCAACAGGTTGCTACAGTAAGTCATCAAGCCTCAATAAAATCATGCTCAATCAAATTTATCTCCAGGACTGTTTTCCCTCACTGAAAGGAACAAACAGCCGATGCTCTATAATGTTCACTGACTCAACAGAACACAGTGATATCAGCAACACTCAAACTGAACATGGTGGCAAAAATCAGAGAGATGTATGTTAGTGCGGAGCAGATGTGTAGAATGATATTCTGTAATCACATGATTCTTTTGAACCCAACTGTGAAACTAGCCTCCGAAATAATGTTTTTTTTTACAGAAAGTAATCAAAATATGTCACCAAATAAAAGGTAGTTGATGAACGTATTAAATGCATTCTTCAGCACTGTATTTTGAAATACCTGTGTATTTGATCTTGGTCTGATGTACAGTTTGTACCGCTTCAGGACATATTCACTCACTACAGGCTTGTGACTAACGGTTTAACCCATTTTGATAAAATCTGACGAATGTTAAATGTTAAATAATGAAGTTAATATGGTAATGACACTGTACTTGTCACATTAGTCCACCTACAGCAAAACAGATTTAGCAATATTCCCGATATCTTTTTGCATTTATTGCGGTAGAAATTTGTTTCTTTTAATGTTCAATGACTAAAGTGCTGCAATAGGCTGAATGATCATAGAAAGTAGCTGATATATGAAGGAGTTCTTGTTTTAAAAAATTACAATATATAATGAAAGAGCATCAAAAAGTACTCGCTGGGAAAAATGTTTAATTAATATTAAGACTACTTCAGACAGTAATCTGTAATATTACAGTGCTTTTGAAGTGATCAAGGACATGCAATAATGTCAAAGATGTCAAAAGGAGTTTATATTCTTTATAGAACATATTTAAATCATATTTAATTTTGACTGAAACAGAAACAGGTGACCAGCAGCAATTGAAAAGAGGTTATGTACAGCTGTACCCTGAATAGGATGCTGAAAATTCATTCAACTGCAAATAGTCACAGCGAAGTTAAAACACTAACGGCCAATTTTATTGCTCTGTATGCCTGAAGTGGAGTTTGTAATAAAAGGAAATTGGCAACTTTACTTTCCCCATAACTGTACCTAGGTACACAATTATGAGCTTATACAGAGTTACATGTATTTAATGTTAGGAGGGAAACGATAAGCAAAGGTTCAGACATCTTTACATTTGCACTTTGTATGTTCCAGTTCCACACAAAAATACTGATGACATTAAATTCAAAGGAAAATATGAAAGATGTTAATGAAGTTGACACCGTAGACCTCATTATTTGTAAGAGATAGCCATTACAGCCAACTTCAATGTGCGACAATTAAGCTAGCCCAATCATGCCCACATCAGTGAGTCCTGCTTCGACTGGACTGAAGCTCTTGTACCACAACTGAGGAGGGATTGGTGGAAGTGCCCCTGCTGGTGGCAAAGTTAAAAATGAAGACTCCATTTGGCTGATTGGTAATGTACTGTAGTGATGGGCAAAACAGTTCTTTTTAGTGTACTGAATCAGTAGAATCAGTTCACTAAAAAGATTTGTTCAAAAGATTTGTTCACCGAATCGGGTGCTGTTGGATGTTGTTGACCGTTGACCGGGGAGCATTTATAGACAGAGCATTTTCATACAGAATGCGTAATAGCCAAAAAACCAAACACTTTCTATCCCTATTTCTATTTTTTTACAATGTTTTCGTTTCGATTTTATTCCACACAATTTAGTTTGAAAGAAAGTGTTTCATGCGGGCATTTCATTTCACTACATTTCCCAAAATTGATTGTTTTAGCCCTAGACGTGGATTTCTGTACCGTGAATTGTTCTAACGGCTGCTTGAAATAGAAAGTGCTGATATACAGTGGCTAAGTAGATCACGTTTTCTCATAAAATGTAGTCGATAAAATAGTAGCCTTGGCTAGCCTACTTTGAGACATGTTTTTTTTTATTTTTTTTTTTAAGTCTTGTTATTTCATTCAAAATAAACATCACTTGACAGTGATGTTCGATTATTATCTATTTATTACCCATTATTCCATACCGTACCCACTCTCCTCCCCAGAGACTCCTCGCTCCTTGCATTCGCTACAGCAAGAGGAATGAACGAACTAGTGTTGTATCATTCGCGAACGATGCGGGCAAGTGTACTGTTGTGTCGTTCGCGAACAATTCGGGCAAGTAACTGTTGTGTCGTTCGCGAACAATTCGGGCAAGTGTACTGTTGAGTCGTTCGTGAACGATTCAGGCGTAGTACGTTCAGTGAACGAATCACTGAACTGATTCGTTCACTGAGTCCGTGAACAATAGTCAGTCGGTGAACGACCAGTTCACATTCGCGAACGAATCATTTCATGAAGTGATTCAGTATAGTTCGTTCACCCAAAAGATTTGTTCTTTTGAACGAATCGTTTGCGAACGACACTACACTAGTGTACTGTTCTCATTATGTGGCAACACAATTTAACAGCAAGCTAAACTCTGTCCAATAAATGCATAAGAGTCAGGGATCATCTTAGTTGTGCTTTTAATAAGATGCCGTTGTAGATGCATTCATGAATCAAGAGTGAAACTGTAGAAAACACAACAAAATACCTAAGCAATTCAATAACGTAACATAACATAAGCATTCAATAGAGTTAGAGCTGGTGCAATGACATGGTAGCTATAGCTTACTGCTACATACTACATGAATTTTAAATAAACCAAAATGTCTGAATTTTTACTATAAATGTATATTAAATTATAATACTGCACTTGCACTTTACATAAAAAATAGTTCTCACAACAGCCTATATTCTATTTTAGCTAATATCAGCTCCACACCAGGTAAGCACATGTTACATCTCAGCAATTACAGCATATATCTTACAAAGTTCACAAAAGCATCTTCCTCACAAATATCACCAAATACGATTAGAATATGAGGTTACATAACACAGAAACTTACAGATGATGCTTTCACAAGCTTAAAAGAAAGGATGGATATATATATATATATATATATATACGGCTGCATCCGAATAGTCTGTTTTGCTTAGGAAGGTTCCTAACTGAGTGAAATGACCCGGAAGTATCTAAGTGGCAGCCATGATAAGAGCTGGTCAAATTCTCTAAATGCTAAGGAAAGGTGCTTCAATGCTTCCTTTCTTATCTCCTTTAGCATAGGACACACTGGGCCGTCCTTTACGAAAGGAAAGGAGATAATTCCATCCCACATTTCCTTGCAGCAGCAACATTTAAAGCGACGCACCATTTGGCCGTTCACAAAAACAAATGATCAACATGACTGAGTTGTGTGGTGGTTCTTAAGCTAATATATGCATAGGCTCATAATCAGATCATAATCAGCATATTAACCATAACACAGAAGTCTGTCTTTCAAGAAAAAAGGATACAAGATGTTTTTAGCCAGATGATGCTTTTAATTCAACATGTTTGAAACTTAAGAATGATGATATGTACAGTAGTAGATTTGTAGGCCTAACATGTTATGCCTAATCTTGCATTCAATTTAACAATTATTTTCATACAATCATACTAATTGGGATTCATGTCGACAAATATGAGTGGACAGGAGAGTGAGCGTGAGCAACCATTCTCAATGTGACAACCATTTCATTTCACTTTTGTGACTGGTAGCCTATATTCCTTTTTTATTTTTTATTTCAATTCCAACCTAATGAAGTAATATTCTTCACCGGGTTGCCCACGTTTATATAGCCTGCACGAAACAACACGATAAGAACACACGGGACAAAGTATCTAAGATGCGCTTTTAGTAGTCCATCTTCGGAACATTGTAGTTTCACCACTGCAGACCCAAGTCAATAACATCTGCCGTCGCATAATTACGTAGCCTAGTGTAAGCGCAGTCGGATTCTCTTAACACCGCGGTTGTCTTTTCCTAAATCCTTATGAATTCTCCTTCACATCTTTCCTTGACCTCATGACGTTTTCCATCGAGGTCAAGGAAAAGTGGTTAGGAAAAGACATAGGATGTGATTTTTTTGACTATTCAGACGCAGCCCGTGCTTTCACATGAAAACTACTTCCTGTACAGACAGGTTATTTCCTGTTCAAACAAACCACCACTAGGAGGTGCTAAAACTCAAAAACCTGGGGCAGGACAGGTAAGTTAAATGAGATTGTCAGCTATGTAGGATTTCAAATACCCACCAACATGATTCTGATGTAGAAAGAGCTGGAGGTACATACATTTGCACTAGAAACCCCTGCTATCCTTGAAACAAATTGAAGCCCTGATGCTGAAATTCCGTGCTTGGGTTTGGTCGCCACACGTGGCACAATCACATACTGCCCTCTGAAACAACAACAGTTATGATTGAAAGAAAAATCATGAAGCTTTTCAAGAAACAAACCTTAAGAACTGCCTGAATATTCAAAAGATATATACAGTACAGTATTAATTCATACACTGGTCCAAAATAAGGTAGACTTTTCCCACATATCTCTGAAGCATCACGTTTCATTTGAGAAAAATGTAGTCACGTTATTCAATTAATATTAAAATCACCATTCGAAACTAAATCTCATTTATAGTAACGTTACAGCGCAAAGCTGATGCAAAAGTAGCCATTCCTCCCTCCTTGCTTTGGTCGGCGTAGCTTCCAAAATTTCCATGGAGACAAATTATTTAAACTTCCTTTGAATAGCCGGCTAATTCGTTCAGTCAGTTGTATAAGCACATCAGAGACTGGTGTCTACCTTTTAATGCAATTGTTCTTTTAACTTTTGTGGCTACTTAAGTTATTTACACCATATGTACAGTAGGTCTTGACAACTTCGCTATGTGCAGATTGCTTGCAAGTAATATTTTGAATATTAGCCAGTAACTAGCCAAAGTCACCTCATTAAAATGTTCATTTCACGTCACATGCTCTCTGTCGCTCTCTGCCCATCGAACCAACCAACGTCGTTAGTATAGCAAACAAAAACTCTAGCTAACCAACTTGACCCGGCACCAACCAAACCGATTTAGATGGTAAGCTGGCTAGCCAATTAGCGAGCTAAACGAATGTTGGCTACCGCTATCCAGTAACAAAATATATGATCACCCATTTTCCAAATACAACATGAACCCCAACACACGGCTACGTTACATGTAAACCGATGACAAGCCTAACTTCAGCTGCAAACACTTCAGTATGGACCAAACTCTGGGCCTCATCAAACACAGAGTGCAGCCCCGACCTTTCCCACGGACTCAAGCCGGGCGGAAGTGGTCGCACAAACGCCGCTCATACATTGTGACTCAAGAGATGTGTCGGCAGGATTTTATCCAACTAATGGTACGACACAGCAATTAACACAACCATTTCAATTTGGAATCAATTTCAGTGACGTATGCTAAGGCAATGAGTGGGACGATCAGAAAATCTTATTAGCTATATCACATTTTGACAAAAGGCTAAAGTTCTTTAAGAAAAACTAATCGACATTAGCTACTTGGGAGCAAGCTGGCTATCTAGTTGTCTAACGTTAAAACATTCAAAATATAGATGGCCAGTTAGCTAACATTAGTTCATTTTGTAATTTGACTAGCTTAAAATTAAAGCTACTGAAGTTAACGAACTTTCCCAACTTAGCCAGCCAGCTGGCAATGACACATGCGGATTGTAAGTTCACTAACAGACAGGAAACTACCTTGCTTGCTAGCTAGTCTAATTATTTTACACTATAGTAGGATTGACAGTTTTTGCCAGTGTTATATATGTGAGCATTGCTGATATCATGGCATAGAATTAAATAGTATGCCAAACTCATCCAGAAAACCTTTATAATTTCAACAAACTTCAGACCGCTAAGCGAGTCCTAGCTAAATAGTGTTTGCACTTCACCGTATCGCGCCATACACTTTCTAGATAGACAGCTTGGCTTCTTTGCCCAGCGAGAGCTCACAGGAGGAGCTCGTTGGAAAAAGAACAGCGACCAAACAAATCCACGTTTTCAACTACCTTTCAAACTTGTTAAATGTTTGTAAATGATATTCAGTCCAGTCTAACACGGTTGTCGGGTTCTATACGTAACCTTACAAGAAACGTTACTTTAGAGCCACGGACAGATGTGAGTCTCTGTTTGTGCTTGCACGAGTCGTGTAGCCATTGAATCGGTCTGTGTTGGTAACCCTAACCATCTATCTAGGTAACAGGCGAGTTAAGCAAAGGACCAAGGTAAACGGGGGACTGTGTTCGCAGGAGGCCCATTACTCACATTGCTTTGGCCATCGATGGCCTGCAGCAGCCGGTCTCTCATCTGCTGCGGGGTTGCCGAGGCCGCTGTCATTGCCTGGCTGGTGCGGTTCGGCTGGCGGGGGGACAGGAATCCTCCGAAGAGACGGGTGGGTGACTTGCAGACACTCACAGGCCTTTCGGGAGATGTGCTAGGAGGTGGAACCCCATGTTTTCTGCGGTGCTTTTTGCACCATGTGTGTGTATAGATATCTGTCTGTTTTATATAGCTATTTCCAGGGAAAGTGAGCTCCTTTGACGTTTGCGCCCACTACCTCTCCGACGCTCACCTAGCCTTCTGCTCTGCTCCCTGAAATGCACTAGACTAAAGAAACAACAGAGACTCTAAAGAAATAATAGTGACAATCCTCTTTCGATCTGTTCCGGAGTACGAAAAAGAGTTCCGGTGCTTATTCAAATAGGCATTGTGTGCCAATATTACGAAGTTCCGCCAGTAGGACTTCCGCCATCTCAATATTTCGATACAGTAACAAATCTCTGCAAAAACGCCTGCCCAACGTATCATGAGGAGGAACCATCGGGAGGAACCGTAGGGGAGGAACAGAACTACGCACAGACGTAAACACCTGCACGACTCTGGTGTAATCACTAGAGGGACAAGGGAGATATACTTAAGGGAGATAATTCGCTGAAGGCCGAGGCCATAGTAACAAGGAGGCCTGAGCCCACTTACAAAGCTGTGTTCACGCCAACAATGCTGTCATTCACACCACCAACAAATTCCGGGAGAATTCCACCACATCCCATTGCATTTACACCAGGAAAGTACCTTGCAGTTACCATTAGCGCCAATCCAATTATTAGGGGTGCCCCGTTTTGTCACTTCACAGCGTCATTTGAGCTCTTCAAATTTTGAGCGATTGGATCTAGTTAAATTGTTAAAGGTTTTTTAATTTATTTTTTATTTAAATTGTTCACGGATGTAGGCTATTTATTTGGCATATACTGCCATCCCAAGCCGCAAATGACAAAAATGACCATACTTAGTGTTACCATATTCTCCTTTGGACTGAAATGTCTATTTTACTTTATTTTTTATCATGGACCATGCCCATTATTCGTTTTTTTCGGTACTAAAGGTATGTATGTTGAAGTAAATTAGAAAATTATTTTATAGAATCCAGCGGATTTTATGTAACTGTTTGCTAGTGTTAACAAAGTCCTCCCCACAGACCCGAGTCTACCATTTCATTGCAATCTTTACCTCCACTGGTATCAGCAGATTTCTACTGACTAAGAATCTTTGCCCTCTATCTCAGAATTTTATATTCAGGCTTTCCCTCACATTTACCTCATCTTAATGTGCAAGGAATGCAGGGCATATTTTCTGATTATTGTCTACCACTCATCAAAAAATGACAAGATTTCAAACAATTGAAACATGGCAAACTTGTTGCAAATATTACATTTATTTTACAATATCCCAAAAACATTTAGTCATGACTGCCTGAAGAATTATGAGTGCATAAAGTAGTATCTTTTGGTTCAAAATTTATATCCAGTTTGATTCTTTCATAAAACAATGTCAAATTAGTATTATCAGCCCAAAATAACTATCACATGTTACCAGTACCAGCAAACAAGCTACAGTGCAATTCTTATTAAAGCTGTAACTTTTGATAGCCTCATGACTTTTTCAAATTTCCATGACTGTTGTATTGCCCACAAAAAGGGCTTTTAAAATGATAAAGACATAAGAACAAACCTTCACTAGTAGGTACAATTTGGAAGGGATACAAAAACTAAAAATGAAAATATACTATTCATATACAAACCGTAATTTATGATTTTACACCAGAGGAAGTGTGCATTTCATCATACAAAAGCAATAGTAGTAATATGTGCATGCCCAAATATAGTAAAACATAGCAATATTGACCCCTGCAATATACATGTCACCACACTGTACCACTGTTATTATCATGGACAAGCCCAACAGGACACAACATTCTTCAGTTTCATGGTACTCGGCTCAATTGGCCTCTGTGTGTAAATAGATCATTATGATGTGCCAAGGGTATTAGTATTTGGTCCACTTTATGATTTCTAACCTTTTGCTGAATAGGCCAAGACACCTGGGGAAAAAGTTGGCACAAAAAGAACAATGAGAAAAGGGAAAAATGTGTCTATGACACTTAAAATATTCTTACAGGAAGCATAATCCAATGAAATCCAACAAAGGTGCAGTTGTCCAAGCTAACACTCAGAAATGTCCCATAACAAAACACCCATTAATGTGGATTCTTCTTTGAAAGATCTCTGCACACTTCCCCTTGTTCCTTATGATCCAAATAACCTGTGGAAATGGAAAAAATTCAGGGCCTATTCAAGTACTATCCCATTTATCAACAGTACATTTTCTTTGACACCAACCTATACATATTTACATCTTTGTTTATTTTTTTATTTTTTAAAATAAATTTCCATATACAACACACAAATGAACAAAACAAACCTACAGTACAGGCCAAAAGTATTAGGAAATCTGTGGGGTTTTTTTTAACCTTAAGTACAGAAGAATTCAGTTAATACATACACATTTATTGAATAACAAACCTTTAAAAAATTTCTACCTACATCAACAGCAAATTATGAGTCTTACCTTGAATGATCTTAGGCATGAACTTACTCAAAATAGCCTCCTTCGGTTTTAAATACAATAAAACAAATTACTTAAAGTCTGTTCAATCATTTAGCAAATTGGGGGGGGGGGGGGGGGGGGGGGGGGGGGGTTGGATTGGTAGTTAAAATTGACTGAAATTTTATCTACCTGAAGTTTTTTTAAACCACAGGTAGCCTAATACTATTGGCCTGTAGTGTCAGTAAAACAGGCACTAAAGAAATATCAAATTAGGTTTAGATATGCGGGGCCAAGTAAACATATTGTGGCAAGGTTATTCCCCACAAGAAACTGCAAAGAAGCATTCAGTGCACACTCAGAAGGGTCCAGATGATGGCCAGTAATGTTAACAGGAGAAGACCAGCAGATCGTAGTTGCCGTTTCACGGTAGTCAGGGCAACTGGTTTCACTGTAGTTGCATTGACTTCTTCCTGCAGTTGTGGTGCAGTTTTATAACAGTTTCTCTTGCTGATATTTGTCTTCAGCCTCTTTATTTTCCTGTTCTTCTCCCGTTAACTTTACTGTCCATCAGCTGGAACCTTCTGAGTATGTACAGGACACTGCACCTGGAAATCTTAATCTTCTTTGCAATTTCTCACTGGGAATAACATTCTTACGACAATAAATTTACTTGGCCCTGCATATCTAAGCCAAGCCTAACTCCTTCTTCTTTGCCATATTTCTTGCAACTTTAGTATTAGGCTACCTGTAGTTTTAAAAAAACTTAAGGTAGATAAGATTTCATTTGATTTAATTACCCCTCCACCTCCCTCCCACCCCCCACTTTGTAAAATGATTGGATATACTGCCATAGACTGCCAATAATCAATTTAATTGTAATTAAAGCCAAGGGAGGCTACTTTGAGGAAAATCATATCTAAGATAATTTTTAAGTAAGTCATCTTTTTGTGTTATTGTAGGTAAAAATTGAAAACTGGTTTGTTATCATGTGCACATATTAACTGCATTCTTCTCTGCATAAAGTTTAAGATAAAATAAAAAACTACAGGTGGCCTTATACTTTTGTACTGTATATCGGACATTAACTTAAAACTCCAGAACTACAGTCCTCCTTCACGTTAATAAACAGCTAACTTACACAGGCTTCAATATCTTGGCTCAAGCCCACTTGTGTGAACAAACAATTTCCTCACACCTCCATTAACTCATACCTATCTACTCATTTTTTCACTTATCTTCATCCTCACACATTCACACTTGTCTGCACCTATCCACCTCTCCTACACACATACCCACACATCCACATCTGGCACACACACACATACACACTTCGAATATATAAACATCACACAACCAGACAAGTAATTCATATTACACAGGAGTGGACCAGCACACAAGTTACTCAACATACAACACACTACAGGGGGAAGGGGGGACTCGGGCAACTACACCATACTACATTGGTCTGTTAACCAATGATATACAATTTTACAAAGTGCAGAATAGTATTAACTAGTATTAAGATATATTAAATTTGAAGCAAACTGCAAGGCTCTTGTACGTCACAAAAATACCATGGAAAAAACAACTTACAAAATCATGCAAAACATCATGAAGATGTTCCACAAGGCAATAAAGATCCGGAAATAACGTAGACTCAGAAGAAATTCTCTGATGTTGTCACCTGAAAAATATTACAAAAGCCTCAAATCTTTTGTGATTTATGATCACCGAATCACACCATTTAAAAATGAATCCAAAGATAAGTTAACCACTGTGGAAAGCTACCTGTGGTGGGTCCGCGAGGTTCATCACCAAATCCCTGAGAATCCCTTTTTTTCCTGAGAAAAAGATTTTACGCTCATGTTTATTCACTCCTGAGTAGCAGTCACAGACGAAACAGCGAACTACATCACAACCACGTTCAACCTACCAGTTTACCATCAACTGTAAGGAATTAGACGTATACACGACGACGTGTACTTACGTAAATTAACTACCCAGTCAGCCATGTGGCTAACAATTTCGCGTTTTAATTGTGTGGTTTCATACTTACAATTTAAAATTTAACACGGCTCCGGCATTCATTAGCAAGGTCCTATAAGCCCAAAAAAATAAATGTCAACGTTCATCTCTGTAAATAGATTTCACACGTAGACAAAGTAGCGAAATTTAGACAGCGAACATGCTAGCGAACATGGCAAAACATCAAAAACTGTAACATTAGACAGCTAGCTACATTAGCATATAAAGGCAAACTTGATATTATTTTGATTATCTTTTATTCCTTGTCAATATTTACGTATCACACAATGATGAGAACGGAATTCAATGGCACTAACAATATACATTTACCCGAATATCAAGATATCGCCGATCATTTTGTCCGTCTTACTCTCAGCCAACCAAGCAAACTTACAGAATGCAACAACTTCCTGGCTACAATGATTGATATATTATTTGCACGAATAGCTGAAGGATTTTCCCATACCTGCAACACGATAACCAATAGAATTTAAGTAAATTCGTTCAGCCAAACGGTTGGGTGACGGCTAACCCGGAAGTTACCCGACGATTCTTGTCTCGTACAAAAAAGCATTAAACTGAAATGCCCTAATGCAAAATGTAATGCATAGCTGAATCATTAAACGTAAAACATGTTGTCCTGGAACGACCACAGGTTGCTACACACGGTAGCGCCCGTGCTTTATTAATGCGTAATGACGACCACAAATATTTCGCTTCTTTTGAAACGTAACTGAGAAGCGAGAATGTTTATAAGGCCCGTGGAAGGTTCGTAGTTTTTGTTTTAGCCCAGAACACGAAGACAGCCGACTCTAATGAGCAAAGTCTTGATTGACGACCATAACTAGTTCATCAGCTAGACGTCTTACTGGCTGGTCTAAAGCAAAAAACTAGCACCCACAGCAGCCCGTTTTGGCAGTGGACACCCGTGTTTTTTTATGATCTTTTGAACCTGACTGATAAAAATATGTCACTTTTTGTGTATATATGCAAGGAAAATAATACATTTCCAAATGTTTTAAGTAGAAGTAGGCTACCAAAGAAAATACATAAAATAAAATTAGTCAAAGCCTAATTCATGTCGTTGATGTTTCAGATTAATTTCTTTTTTTTTAATCCTGAAAGCAACCACGTTCTTATACTGCCCACTAGAGGAAGATTTGGGATTGGTTTTTTGACCAAGTAGCCTAAAGAATACAGTGCCTCCCAAGTAAAGTGATGGGGAGCATAGTTTCTGCACGTGCCACTGTGAGACATTATCCTGGGATCCTGACTCAGTTTGATCTTTAAAGATCCTACCGAAATTTTATTGAAAGAGTAGAAATGTTGAGCTCAGTGTCACTGTCAAACTAAAAAAAAAATATTTTCATCTCCACTGAATCATCTCCCTAGATCTACTCGGCCACACACTCATCTGCCCCCACACACACTCACTTCAGTTCCCCACGTCGTCGCTGTAAATGCAAATTCGATTTTCAGTTGGACAGGCAGCTAAATAAATTATTCTGGTTGACAATTAATAATAGTCATATGCCTTTATTTATACTCCTGTCAATCCCATCCAAGGCTTCAGCAAGGTTAATAGGCTACGAACTGTGGTGTGCCCCTGATACCAACCCAATAGAGTTTCTTAATGTAAATCAACAATTAGTTCTGGTCTGGCACAACGGGCTGCCTGACTAAACCCTTATCATATCCATGGGCTTAATCCCTGCCCCCTTTTCGCACCTCGTGACATATTTTCTATAATCAAATCTGCAATGACAAAATAACCTAAATTGCTGCGAGAATTGATAATAATCGTGGTATCTCACACAAGCCTTCTTATTCGGTCTGCGGTTGAACCTACGGAACGGTAGCATTGTTTGGTTGGATTCTGTTACAGGTTATAATTTAAGGTGTTTTACAATACATGGAAATTCTATCGATGGTTCTCGATCGGTTGTCCTGCTTTATATAAAATAACTAATATCAGTGCGATAGAAAAGAGTCTCCAGGGGCTAGTCGATCGTGTTTGCAATCGAAACGACCTAACAGTGTAATAATTCCAATCGGTGCTCCTTAAAGGCTTTGATGCGGTCTCCTAAGGGAAAGGGTAGGCTATTGTTTTCTGCAAATCTGGCTGCTGTATTTGGAGCAGTAAATGAAATTCGAAAGACATATATAAATTCCGATCAAGTAAAGATGCAAAATATTTTTATTTTATTTTGGGATAAAGTGGGAGCTCAGGTTTTCATGTTTTTCAACCTTAGTGCACAAATGCGTAGCTAGTCGCGTCCAATCGGTGACGTTCGGTAAATGGAGCTGACAAGCAAGAACACTTGGCAGAGAACAGTTTATTTGGCTGTGCAGATGAGGTGTATTTATAGGGAGCCTTGAGTCAACGAGCTTTTTACTCGTGGACACTGGGGGCTTCGCGGCGGGACGCAGGACTAGGGGCATTTGATCAAAATATTGGCTACATATATGCGGCAGTGAGAGAGAAAAATATATAAGCATGGACGTGTTGGGAGTTCTAAATTTGGGCGAATTTGCCCAATATTTCTCAAAAATGGCAATGTTTCCTGTTTTTGATGTTGCTTATTACATCGTGTCCATACTGTACCTCAAGTATGAACCAGGTCAGTAGCCTATATTCTGATGTATTTTAATTTTGTGTATTTTCATGAATACATTTGAACGGTTGCATGTAATTATTGACCTCTTAGTAATGTTTAATTTTATTTTGCTGTCAATGTCAAGTTTTATGTTTAAGGTAGCCTAGGTGTTGCTGATATATTCTAGTGGATGTAAAAAGGAAATGTTGTTATTAAACGGTTGTACAAATAGTCTATATATCAGACAGTAACGCTTTACTTTCGTTTCATGTTTGAGTTGACTGAACATATTATCAAGGACTCCTTTAGTTTACCAGCGGTCCACGTTTTTTGCCCGGGTCTGTATGTGCATCCGAGTAGCAACCTACTTTTTATGACCTGGACATAGGTGAACTAAAAAAGTACGAACTCATAAATCTTTAGTCAGCTGTATTATACTGCAGGATGAGAGAAGTTTTAATTAATGACGTGTCTTCCCAACACGCACACATGAACAAAGTAAAAAATAAGTCATTTGCATAATGTTCTCAGTGAAATTTGATAGACACACAGCAACGTGCCTAAAGCTCCGCAATAAATAGAATTTCCTTAAATAGAGGGCAGCAAGCCCAGAACTCACACATAGTTAAAATAAGAGCTTGTCCATAGATGATACTGATAGAAATGATTGTTGGTGCTTGCTTGCCTGGCTCCATTTCTGTTGTTATTTTTCACGTCAGTTCTACCACAGTGCCTTCTTTTACGACCTCTCCATGTATACTTAAAACCTTAAACTGTCAAAGTCAAGTCTTGCAAGCGTTTGGACCTACGGTAAACTATACTAGTCTAGGCTTTTGAGATGGTTGCAGATTTTAATCGGAGCGCTTCACTGACTTCAACACGACATTTATTAACCACCAACCACCTAAATACTACGGATACGACTGTTCATGACCTCAAAGTAAATTTACGAAAAAAATCGTCACAATGGGCAATGGGTCGTGGGAATTGTGAGGCACTGTTGTCGAAATATACGCTGTAATCTATGTATTGGTTCAATCTGACACACCTCCAATATAACATTTAAGTCATCGCATTTGGTGCATCAGTTTGTCATTTGATTAACAGGTAAATTGATAGTTTTCTTCATTGTTGAATTCACAGGAAGGTGTTGTGTGTTTGTTTAAATATTTTTCGTGTGCTATCGGGCAGTTTTAGTAGTACAAGATAGTTGTGTAGTAATGATCAAAGTAACAAAAATAAATCTCACTGAAATATGCCAGGAGCCACACACACACACACACACAACCACTTTGATCCTGTGCAGGTGGAGCAGGATTTGCATTCCATTTACATTGTCAGCCCCTGATACTGCACCTCACACACTGTAAGACAAGTCTCATGAATGAGTTCAGGAAGGTGTTAAGGGTCAAAGGCTGAGCCGGGCCTGTCAGTCCTGAGGCCAGCCATGCACTGTACCAGAGCCTATTTTTAGAGTGCATTTCAGGGGATCGTTTTTCTGTCAAACTGCCGGCTAATCGTTCCTCGACCAGGCCACACCTGTTTCTGGGGATCTGTGAAGCTTAGGAGTCCAAGCGAGTGACTCACAGCTCCTGATTTACATCTAAAAAAAATCACAGAAGCATATATATGGCCTTTGCATCACAACAGCATATGGAGATCCCCCCATAAAATAAACTAACCCCCCAAACACTAACCCTAAACTACAACCCCCCCCCCCCCCCCCCCCCACACACACACACACGATTGTATACTTGTAAGTTAATCTTTTAAATATATAGATACCTATTTTGCTACTGGGATTGATGTTAGAATGGATTGAAATATAAGGAACGTGAAGCTGCTAAATAAAAATTATTATTATTTGTATTTTTCTTCAGTCTCTGATTTAGCTTACATAAACATATCTTTAGACCTGTCCCTCTGCTGCCTGACCTCTGCCAGTTCAAGAGAATGCAGAATAGCACATGTACTTTCTGGAAGCTCTGCAGCCAGTTTCTTTTCTCTACGCTGGCCTCCAGCTGAGCTACCCAGCCTGTGTCAGTTATGTCATTTTTTAGTCGCTGGCACATGCACCCAATCAGCCAGAGGAGTGTCTATTATAATGAGGTGGGGAATACCCTGCTTACGGAAACCCTCCATCTGCAGCAGGATGAATGTACTGACAGACGCAGGGCAAATATGTGTTATGTGGGCTAATAGTCTCGTTGCATTTGTTGGCTGGACCGCACCAGCGGGGCCAGCCCTACAAATGTGAATGTCTCTGAGTGACTGAGTGACTGAGTGACTGAGTGAGTGATGAAGTTACACCATTGGTCAGCCGAGTTATGAAGTTACACCATTGGTCGGCCGGATCATGTGTGTTAGGTCCAGCCATATACTAGGTTTTAACCTGGTCTTGTTTAATACAAAAGTCCAATTGTCAAGCAATACTGAAATTTTTTATATTTATCTACACACATTTATGTATTTTGTATTTGGGTTATGCATTTATGTAATTTCTCCTAAGAAATAGGAATCCATTTCTTGAAATTTTTTATTGTGTGAATAATGCTGTACAGGATTTTTGGATGTGGTAAATCATTATGGGACCCAGCAAACTCTTGTGCGCAAGCTTAGGACAGAAAAAAATATGTTGGAGGTTGACACAGGGGATATTTAAACAAAGCAATGTTTAAACAAATTTTGAGTGTAGGGAAGAGAGAGTGGAGATGAACAGTCTCATGAAGGGCTCTACCTCCCTCCTTGGGCAGTATTATGGCCAATTGTCTGCCATCCTGTGAGGCTCCTGGCCATAGTCAGCAAGGACAAGGTCAAAATTTGAGTGCTGACCTTGGAGAACCTTAGTGTTTAAACAGGTGCCTTAGCTGGGCACACCAGTAATCTTTATTTATGAATGAATTCATTTGTCTGTCCTATCTCACAAGTGTAATTTATTGAACAAGATATGAGTTGAGTTTATGCTTTGATATCAGGCACATGGAGGCTTTTTCGAGAAACAAAAACATTCTTTCCACTTCCCTTTTTTACCGCAAGTGATCAAGATTAAAGAAAACTCTAGTTAAACATGAACACTTATAGACAAAATGAATCTGTAGTTTGAAAGCTTTTGATGTCCTTCAGGGTCGGTGGAGGTGTCCCGCCGAAGTCCTGTGGCCTCTTGGCTCTGTGCCATGCTCTACTGCTTTGGGAGCTACATTCTAGCAGACATCATGCTTGGAGATTCTCCCCTTGACTACTTCCACAACAACAGCCACGTCCTTCTGGCCACGGCTGTCTGGTGAGCTTCTTCTTAGAATGCTAAATACACTTCATGTCTATCTTCAGTTTAATAGAAATGAAGTGATATTAATAATAGCTGATTGCAAGGCTATTGTAATATTGGAGAGCATATTTTGCTTTGTCTTTATTTTTGTAATAAATATGAATGTGTAGTTCATATTTCAATAAGCTTCATGAACATATTGCAAAATTGTCTGATATAAGTTGGCAACCAGATCAAGTTGGTATGCTGAATGTAAAGCCATAGCATATCTATCATGTGCCTTCTGCAAATATTGACACAGCACACTACATATTAGTTCTGAGCACAGGGAAGTTAATGTTGTGCAGTTTGTTACCACTGACCAAACAGGCGTGGTTTGTGTATTCAAGTTATTTGAAATGAGGCCAACCTTTTCCACCTTTTCCCCTTATAATTTTGATTTTATTACGTATATTAAATCACTACAAAATATTGAGTAACTTCTTACTGTCTTTCACTTGTAACACAACAACAACAGGTACCTCATCTTTTTCTGCCCACTCAACCTGTTCTACAAATGTGTGGCCTTCATGCCAGTTAAGCTGGTGCTGGTGGCTATGAAGGAGGTGGTCCGCACTCGGAAAATTGCTGCCGGCGTGCACCATGCCCATCATGCCTATCACCATGGCTGGTTCATCATGGTCATCACTGGTTATGTCAAAGGTGGGTGCCTCTCTTTTACCAAGCCTCCTCAGCCAGTCTCGCGGCACTCTGACCCCTCGCTCACTGGAGCAGGATATAGACCTTTCTCCTAATTATCTCTCCTTTCTATTTATATCTTTCACAGGCTCTGGAGTGGCTCTGATGTCCAATTTTGAGCAGCTGCTGCGTGGAGTGTGGAGACCCGAGAGCAATGAAATTCTGAATATGTCATTGTGAGTGAAAGCCCTGGAGCTTTTAAGGTTGTGCTTCTAAACAAATACTTTTTCCATAATCTTCTGGAGACTGAAGTACTCCTGTTCTTATTAAAGCAGATAAACTGTTGTGTATAATTTCTGAGAATGACCGAGATCAGAATTTTTTTTAAAGTGGACAGTTAATGACCTTATAGCAGTGTTACTTAAACTATGGGTCGAGACCAGACCTGGATCAAATATGTATTTGTTTTGGATTCAAATACTTTGCTGTGCTCTATTGATCTTACCTGGTGTAATGGCCAGCAAACATGACCAGAAGGCAGGGTTTGCACTTTTTGAAAGTATTTAATTGGTTCCAATTCACCAGACAAGATCAGTAAAGCATAGAAAAGTATTTGAATCCAAAGAAAATGCGTATTTGACTCAGCTCTAGTCGAGACCAATATCAAGTGGATCCCATAATGAGTCTGTAGTCTACTAGGCTGTGGTAGTATGCGTATTTGATGGGTTTTTGAAAGGTACTAAATTTCTAATTTGGGTCCCATTATTTAGATGTTTAAGAACTAGTGGCTTATAGAATACTTGTTCTTTCCAGAGGAAAAGTGCTTTTGAGGGCTGGGAGTAATGTGAATTTCACATGAATGTTGATTTCAGATGTCACATGGAATTGCTTGCTTTTCCATATGTTCACTTGAGAGGGTCATATCAGCATTGGTTGACTACTATGTCACTTTCTCCCAACAGCCCAACTAAAGCAAGTCTGTATGGAGCCATATTGTTCACCCTCCAAGAATCACACTGGCTGCCTGTCTCCAAGAGTGTCCTCATCTGCCTCTTTACTTTGTTCATGGCCACTTCCAAGGTACGTCCAGACATGCAGAGCAGAGGGATTACAACGATGAACTGTGTCATCATTCTGGCATCAATGTCGTGCGTTACTGAAAGCACTAGCTTCATCCTAAGTAACTAAATTAGCAGACGCCGAGTGTTAGTCATTCTTTCTAAGCCCGCTCTCCGTCTGCCTAAGACATATTGCTGAAAGTATGTAACCCCTGCGCATTCTTGCTCAGGATCTGACCCCTGCCTGCTAAAACTGTTACGCTGTGTTCTAGGTGGTCATGACTGCCCGTCACTCTCACGGCTCTCCCTTCGCCCTTGTGGAATCTTGGGTATGCCACTTGCTGTTTTTCTCCCCGCTTGGGGGCGCTGAGGATGCCCACGACCATCACCACTCTGCTCCCGCCGCCGCTCCCGCGTCTCCAGCAAAAACCAAGGAGGAGCTGAACGAAGGTACCCGCAAGAGGAAGGCCAAGAAAGCGGAGTAGACGACAGGTCACGCCGACGGCTTGAGAAAACGTCCTCACCACCACCACAAACAACGACAAACCACAGCAACATACAGCATCCAGTCACCCTCCTAGAGCCAGCGACCTGCACTGAACGTGGTGCCATTTTGCGAGAGCAAGTGGACTTTCCCATTCCTTCATAAGGGAGGAGGGGCAGTTTGGGCTTTACTCTGTGAAGCGCTTTCACTTTGAGCAAATGATGCTTTTTTCATTAATAATATCCAATATTAAAATGCTGTAAATAGCTCACCAGCATTTCACTGGATGAATGGATGTTGAAACAGAATGGCAGTAACCCATTGATTTCTATTTAATTATTTATGTATTTATTTTACATAATTGTCTCTTGAGTTCAACAAAATGTGGCGGTCACTGTAAATCCATTTGGTTTGCTCAGCTTCTGTAATTCAGCTCGCAAACAACAAGTCTTCTTATAGAGTGATTAAAAATGCGTATTAAGTATAGAACCCAGCTGAAAGTCCAAGAAACAACCATGATCACAAATGAACATAGGGAGAAAGCACAAGACCAGTCTCCAACCTCTAGACTGTACATGGAAGCTTCCTAGAGAACATGAAGATAAGGTCAAATGTATATCTTAAAAAAGACAATAAACTCATTGCCTTTGAAGGGTTTATACAAGTGGTTTTTAATTCTTCAACTTACCATTTTATGTCACTGAAAATCTGTAATTCACACTGTATAATATATAGAGGCATCAAAACAGAATATTGTACATAGTGTAAATGTAAATCCATCCTGTTGGAATTAGAACAATACTACTGTGTACAGATGGACTTTTAGATACCCATGTCTCGGCATTTTGTTCATATTCCATTATTGATGTATGCTAATTGAATCTTTCAAAGCATTGTCAATTTGTGATATTAAAACAGGGAAAGTTAACGATGGCAGACAATGACCAGTAAATCAAACATGGTTCAGATTCAGATTCAGATTCTTTATTATCCATGGAAAGATATGATCATCAGAATCTGGGATACATCACGTACTAGAGGAAAACAGATAGTATCAAAACTGTGTGAATGCATCAAAGATTATACATTGAGTCCAATGCAGATATACGGTAGTGTGTATCAAAATGGTACTGTACAAGCACACACACTACTGATAAGGACCTCTATTGTTTCACTACCTATAAGAACAGATGCACTTAATGTTATTTTTTCAAGTTGGTGAAACGATTTTTGGTCAGAATCAGGGTTTTAACATAATCTGTAATGTTCCTGGGGAGGGGGTAATGTGCCTTTTCATTTGTGTGAAAAGATCCAAATTACCAAGTTTCCGAAGTTTTGCTGTGCCAACCATGTACAAAAGATAATAATCAAAATACAGCTAGAAACAGATGTCATTCTTAGTAAATTGCACATATGGGGTCTTTACCGTTAGTTATTGACATGTCTTCCTTGTCAGTAGCCAACAGACTCTTGGAAAAAACAGTTCAACAAATCTACCAAAAAAAACATGTTTTGATATCTATGTTATTTCAACACGGTATATTGTGGATATAAAATGTGGATGTGTTGCACATATTAAGCTGTAGCGCATCATATTAATATTTTCAAAGACGTTCTCTGTAAAGCATGTAAAGCAAATAGCCGTTTGTATAGTCATTCATAACAAATGGTATTTTAATTAGAGGCATCTACTGCAAACCTGATTAACCAAAAATTGAAAGGTGTGGTTACAGTATGCTGGAGTGTAATGCAGCTGAACAGAATAGATAATGAATGGAGATGAGCTGTTAGAGGAGACCACGCATTTACTGGGCCATAGCCACATAGAAGGCTGGCAAGTGATAGTTGAGAAATGAAAATATTAAGTGCTGCTGGTAGCATTGTTTGTCCTCCATTTTATTTATAAAAAGCACCTTGTCGTATCTTCCAGATTTCCTGCATTCTTTCTTCCTTTCCAAGACCAACAAAGAAGTACAGGGCAATTATGTGGAGGAGGTAGAATGTGAGACCTACAGACTTTATGAAAGATTCAAATAATTATACTTGGCAGTATCTACTGCAGTTGACACAGAACATTACTATCACAAATCTTTGATTTTAGGAATTTAGGGGATACATAAAACATAAGTACACATGTCTATGCAATTAAACATTCAGACTATTTTAATATCTTTTTTCTGCAACCAGAATACTGTAGAAACCAGGAGGAACATCTGGTCTCACAAAAGCTGTGGTAGAAAGTTGAAGTCAGAGTGAAATTAGACTAAAAGGGAGCAGCAGTAATTAAGGCTATTGTCTTGTTTGTTTTCCTTAGTTCGCTGCCATTTGTTGCATGGTTAATGAACCACAATGGATGGACCATTCAGAAGGTCACCAACTTTTAGCCTTTTAACCCAGTAGACCTAACAGCAGTAAAAGACATCACAGATCACATGGTCCCAACATTCTTTGTCTTTGGAGAATGTTTGGGGTCTTCTTTCATTCATTGCAACAAAGATATTCATCTAATTTAGCCAAATTTGCCATGATTTGTGGTAATTGCAAGAACCAACAATGAGAGCTTAGGGGAATCTATAATGACTTCTTTTTAAGCCAGTAAGTCACAAAGAGGCAAAAGGTTAACCGTAACCCATCTGGTTGTACGCCACACTGAATTCCGAAAGCCTGTGCTATTCTGCTGCAAAGGCTGCACATACAAAACAAAAGAGTTGAAAATGTTTTTGAGGTTTCATTAACAAACAACAAGAAACATTGACATTAACAAGAAACTTAGAAAGGCTAGACTGCAAAAAGTTGTACTTTTTTACTTTCTGGATCGAAGCCTGGCTATATAAATGAGTAACAAGAGAATAAGTCATTTTTTTGTTTTGTTTGTTTTTTCCACTTGATCACAAAAGCTGAAGAGATTGAAGGTACACATAGATGAGAGAAAATGTGAAACAGACAGGAATCTCAGGGGTGTGTGAACTGGAATTCTACCAACATCTGCATATTCCATCACTGGCAAACAAGATACCTACACACTGAACCACCAACGCAAATGCCTTCAGCTTTTCATGTTCCAGTAACTCATTCTGGGGAGTCAAAATATGGAGTGGACTTTAGCTCACAAAAGCTGTTTTAGCTGGATGAAGGCAAAAAGATTTTCTGTCTTCCTCAGTACCCCTACAGTGATCTGTCTTTATAAAGCTCTTGATACACGGTTCTGTCTGGAGAGTTCCCGATAATAAATAGGCTGGATAGCACTGAAGCACAGCAAAGTGCAGCTCTTATTGAACCAGCTCACAGTGACATTTAATTGTGCAGGAATAATAACTTACTAAAAGCTAAGACATTGTATAGGCACTTGTATGTTGATCAGGATCAAATAATCTGCTAAATGCTTAAATGTAAGAGCTGGTTGTACTTAAATTGGTAGAATACAATTAATTAGGGGGGAAATCAGTGCTATTTATGAACTGAAAATGTTGATATTTACATAATTATGGCACCAGAATATTCAAATATTTTTATGTTTTATGGTGGTTTGAACGTAGTTATTATTTCCTTCTCCAAATTACATCAAAATATTGTTTTTTATGTATTACGTGCATTCCTGATTTCTCAGTGTTGTGCAACAAGAGCGGGAAAGATTTCAGGGTATGAAGCAGGAACCCACAGTGATGTCATACGTCTGTTAAGGAGGTATAAAGGGAGAGAGGTGAGGAGCAAAGTTTCTCAGAAATACAGCTCTTCGCAGGCACCCCAAGACCACATCAGGAAAAGTCTCTTTCCAGCTCAAACACTGCTGCCAAGTCAGAGCGAGACCCCCCCCATCCCCTGACCTCCCTTGAAATCCATTTCCCATTCTTTCTCATCCGAGAGCCTGCGGAACAGTAAGATTCAGACATGCTGAAAATTCTCATCTTTATTTTTGCTGTAAATCTGGATCTTCGGATAGTGTCTGGGCAAAGCAGAGGTATGTATGTTCAAAGGAAACATTTTCTATGACGTTCTATGAAGTATTGAATAAGTGCATGGAACATTTGAAGTTTGGTCATATAAGTATGATAGCTGTACTGTTGAAAATGCTGTTGCTCTTGATTATTATTGCTGTTTTAAGTAGAAATTTTTTACAGTTGTTCTTTTCTATGTTTGTGTGAAACACTTCGGTTTACTTTTTGTATTCGTAGGTACTATACAAATTGATATTAATGGTTTACATTAACAAGGTGCTATATATTTTTATTTATTTATAGTACTTAATGTGGATTAATTGATTTCCACATAGTCAATGCTTGCTCTTAATCAGAAAAGGAAGGCGACTTAAACCAGCATTTTAGATGGAAACGTATTTTTTAATTTAAAATGTTCTTTTATATGTTTAAATATATTTATTTAAAAAATAAATTTAGTTTGAGAGTTTTAACAGAATTTTCTGTCTGAAATTTCAGAAAATGGTATCAATATAGTTCAGTTATAGAGTTCTGAACCACTTTACTCTTGTGTCATTATCTAATTAAATGAGAGTTCAACCTATGCCTTGATATTATAAATGAAATTTCTTGGGTGAGAAATCACACCGATTAAATTCCTTATCTTAATCAATTAACCACCAAGTTGCATTACTTTCGTTGAAAAACTTTGAAGTCCAAAAATTCTTATGCACTGTCACTTTTTTCCGAGCCTGAGCTTTTATTCAAGCCAGTCATTTCTCAGGAGCTTTCTTTTTCCTTGGAATTCTTTTGGAAAACACTGATGCTACTAATGGAAAGACCACACTTCCTCTTCTTCAGGCCCAGGAGACTTTGATATTCAACAGCTCTCCGGGGAGTTAGAATGTCAATAAATAGAGCCATTTGGAGTGACAGGGGAGCTCTGTCACACCGAGTTAGCCCTTGTGCCTGGACAAGAGGGAGCAGTTTACCTGGCTCAGTCCCCAGATTCTATGCCTGCAAATGTTCCCCCAGCAGGACTCCATCACCAGTGATGCCACTGGCTGACTTGCGACCGGAATTTTTCCAAATCACCTGGGGTGATTAAGCACATTATAAATCATTAGTTTTAACATTTCCTTTGATATATACAGTTGTACTTATTTATGTAAAAGCCAATAAAGGATTGGGGATGTGGACATGATAATTGACAACTTTAAATACAAACTTACCTCATGCGTGAAAGCTGTTCTCAGGGTGACAGTGGCTGTAATTTTCTATTGAGGTGTATTTGCGGACCATAGGCAGAGAGTAGGCAGAGACCCATTACTGGTAGTAAAGATGATAAATGTGCAGAGCGTGATGCAGCAAAGGACATCTGTGCACTAAATTCAATCCTAATGCCTGTGGTCTTCTTTGTTGACTTCACTCAGAGAAAGAGCTGTTCTTATGGCTTTATTCCAGAGAACTGTATGTGAATATGTAATGCAATTAAGTTGTACTGAGAGAAAGCTTTTGAAAAATGATTTGAACAAAAATATCAAATCTGCACCACAGTGTTATATACCATTGCAAAAATATATGTAATATATATTTATCAACTTTTTTCCTGTGAGGAATTATATTGGTTTTCAGGCCAGCGAGAACTGTTATAACTGAATGAGCTGTATAAATTAACGTATGTTTTCTTCACTGAAACCAAGTGCATATGTCAAATACAGATGATGAAATCATTAATCAGATAAAGGGAACCAATCAAGCTCTCGCCGAGATCAAAGAGATATTGAAACAGCAGGTAAGCAGCTCATTTGCATTCTAAAATGTTAAGTGAGTTCTAAATTTATATTTTAGTGCTAATGTTCAAATGAGAATGACAGTGGGGATCCAGTGCATTTAATAGTTTTTATTTTTTATTTTCTTGAGGTCAAAGAGATCGTTTTCCTGAAGAACACGGTGATGGAGTGTGAGGCCTGTGAGTATGGTTCCGTGCAGTGCTTCGCTGAATTTAAACGCATTGTCAATAAGAAACCTACTTAGAATCTGCTTTTCATATTTTTTTTTCTTTCATTGTTGTAGTTCCCTTTTTGTACAGTAGATGGTGACATTGTATATAATTAAAGTGGTGTTGATTCACACACGATGAAAGGGGAAAGTCTGTTTCCACATAAAGTGGTTTGTAATTTCCTTCATGTTTTGCTTTGTTTAAATAATATAATCTCTAACTGTATACTCAATATTTCAAGCCTGCATATAAACTGCTCAGTTACATAGATGAGTGATCAGAGTAATGGTAACCAGGGCAACCAGGCTTTCTACATCTGAAACTGACTGGTATTGCAACACATTGTTGTGAAAAGAGTACTGCCTCTTTCTTGCAGGTATGAGCGGAGACCCGGTGGAGCCATCGCACCCCTCCTGTGACCCAAACCCCTGTCACCCTGGGGTGAAGTGCATTGAGACAGCTGGGGGAATCAAATGTGGTGCCTGCCCAGAAGGCACAGTGGGCAATGGGACACACTGTGCAGATGTAGATGAAGTAAGTTTGTTGGTGCCATTTCCAAAAAAAACAAAAACAAAAAAAATCTGTGCATCACAAGTGCAGTTCATTACTTTGCTGCGATATTGACAGTGTATCGTGTTCAGTATCTTACTCCACTGTGATATTGACAGTGAATCATGTGTTCAGTATCTTACTTTGCTATGGTATTGAGAGTATCATGTGTTCAGTATCTTACTCTGCTGTGATATTGACAGTGTATCATGCGTTCAGTATCTTACTTTGCTGTGATATTGAGAGTATCATGTGTTCAGTATCTTACACCACTGTAATATTGACACTGCATTATGTGTTCAGTATCTTTCTCTGCTGTGATATTGAGAGTATCATGTGTTCAGTATCTTACTCTGCTGTGATATTGACAGTGTATCATGCGTTCAGTATATTTCTCGGCTGTGCTATTGAGAGTATCATGTGTTCAGTATCTTTCTCCGCTGTGATATTGACACTGCATTATGTGTTCAGTATCTTTCTCTGCTGTGATATTGAGAGTATCATGTGTTCAGTATCTTTCTCCGCTGTGATATTGACAGTGCATCATGAAGCCTTGCCACATCGGCGTTCGTTGCATCAACACATCTCCTGGGTTTAGGTGTGGGCCCTGCCCTGCTGGCTACACGGGCCCACTGGTGCATGGAGTTGGGCTCTCTTATGCTACTGCTAACAAGCAGGTAACCAAACACAGCCTTCTCTGTGTTCCTGTCATACATCTACGTGTGTGTGTGTGTGTTTGCGCATGTGTGTGTCTGTGTGTATCCTTGTGTGTGTGTGCATACTTGTGTGTGTGAGTGTGGGTGCGTTCATGTGCATGCGTGTGTCCATGTGCCTGTGTGTACGTGTGTGTATGTATGTGTGTGTGTGTGTGTGTGTGTGCGTGCGTATGCATGTGCATGTGTGAGAGCATGCTTTTATGTGTGTGTGTACTGTATGTGTGCGTGTGTGCCTGTGTGTGTGCATGCATGTATGCGTGTGCGTATGTGTGTGTGTGCCTGTGTGTGTGCATGCGTGTATGTGTGTGCGTATGTGTGCATGCCTGCACGTGAGTGTGTGTGTTAACACTGCAGTAAACTCATGTGTCCTAATGTTGCAGCTGTCCACCAACTCTTCACAGCAGGCCTGCTTCTCTTAGCAGAACATACAGAGCTTTCATATTACCAGTCTCTGGTATTCAGTCAGACCTCATTATTTATTGCATGTTCAACAAAATTATGTTAGCTGAAATTAGGTTTGCGTATTTATTATTTTCTGATGGGCTTCATTATATTGATTTAATCAGAGGAGCAGCTGGCCTCCACATATTACAAATACAGTATAGTATCAAATTCCTCTTATGACCATATGAAAGGTTTTGTGGAGGCTACAGTTGCCTTTGATCTCATTCCCTCTCTCCTCTGAAGATCTGCACAGATGTCAATGAGTGCGAAGGATCCACAAACGGAGGCTGTGTGGCACATTCCGTCTGCGTAAACACACCGGTACGTTTCCTTGTCATGAAATGAAGCAGTACTTCCTCCCCACACATGCATGTGTGTTTCTATAGGACACGTCCAGATGTCATTCCAGCTGTGAGAGCTGCGGCTGTCTGTGTGTCGGCAGGGCTCTTTCCGATGTGGGCCTTGTAAGCCAGGATACGAAGGGGACCAGAGGCGTGGCTGCAAAGCCGAACGGGCCTGCGGCAGCGGCCAATCAAACCCCTGCCATATCCACGCCGAGTGCATCGTCCACCGAGACGGAAGCACAGAATGCATTGTAAGACCACCCATGCTTCGCCACGATCGATATAAGCCTTCCGAATAGCAAAGGACTGTGCTACCATTGAGGCTTCATATATATGAATTGAGCCTCATAATCATTTCATAATCATTTAAGATCACCAGGGCAGGATGATGTGACATTTTTACTTTCACATGGCTCAGATGAAAGCTCTATTACTATATGATGTAGATTGCTAGCCAATGAAAAGGCATTGGTTAGTCACTGTAAGCTGCAGTCTGTATCTCAGTTGCACAGCATCTCTGTACAGTACATGCAAACTGAACTCTGACTGATTGTTTTCCTCAGTGTGGAGTGGGATGGGCTGGCAATGGTTACTTATGTGGCCGTGATACTGACATTGATGGTTTCCCGGATGAAAAGCTGAACTGCCCTGAGAGGAACTGTATGAAGGTGAGATGGCTTTGTGCAGTGACCTCGAAGTAAAATGCATACATTCAGAACACAGATTTCAATGAGTCATAGTATATGTCATAAATCATAGGGCAAATTGGGCTGCAGTGTAGTATAATGGTGTGGCATCTGGGCTGGCAGGTTCCAGTTCTCTAATGGAATACCAATGGGATTATACCTTTCAGTAAAGAACTCAACCTTGCTTAGGTACATGGACTGTAGAAAGAGCTTGCATGTGATAAGTGTAAGCAGCGTACACTGCTCTGGATACGAGTGTCTGCTTAATGTCTTCATCGCATGTCATACATTCTTTATAACTGACTGAGGAGATAATAATGACTGTGCCTTTTCAGGATAACTGCCTGACGGTGCCTAACTCCGGCCAAGAGGACGCAGACAGTGACGGGATCGGAGACGCCTGCGACGATGACGCTGACGGCGATGGAATCTTGAACACAGAGGTCCGTCCAGACCCCTTTCCCTGACCACTGCTGCCATATTAAGAGCCAAAGCATGACTCACCGACAAATAAAGACAGACCAAATATAGCTACTCAGGGAGCTTCACAGATAGAGAATTGGTTACTAACTAAAAATAAACTTACTTTTTGCTTGTCACTTAATCACTCTACACAGTGTATCTACCTCATTACAACTGATAGCATAGAGTTAGAGCTTACTCTGGGGGGTGTGAGAGTTTGTGAATGCTCTTTAAATCTTCACAGACATCTTCGCGACTCAAATATACCAATAAAATTTGATTGAAAAAGGCAACAATAGGGCATTCTCTAACCGAGTCCCTCATTGGTAGGACAACTGTGTCCTGGTGCCCAATGTGAACCAGCGGAATGTGGATCAGGACGATTTCGGCGATGCCTGCGACAACTGCCGTCTGAAGGCCAACAATGACCAGAAAGATACCGATGGTGACAGCAAGGGTGACGCTTGCGATGATGACATTGATGGTGATGGTAAATATGGCGTCCTGATTTGCACATTAAACGATGGGGCAGTGTTGAATTGTGGTGGTTAAGGGTATGGCTTTTGAAATCTGGGAATTGGTAACCTGAAACATGCATATCTAAAAGGAATTTAGACCTGCACAGACATATGAGTACAGGAGTCCTATTCAGCAATACCTATTATAACTACCACAACGACTATACAAGCTATAAACTATACACACCTACCACACCCACCCGCACATGCACACATGCACACACACATACACACACAAGCTCAATCCCCGTGCTAGATTATCATCTTGGTTGATTCTTTCAGGAATACAGAACAATGTGGATAACTGCGTGAAGGTTCCCAATGCTGACCAAAGGGACAGAGATGGAGACAATGTAGGAGATGCCTGTGACAGCTGTCCGTATGTTCGCAACCCTGACCAGGTCAGTCTAGTCAGTCTGTGAGCCCAGGCCTCACTGTGGAGGTGTGTTATGGTGTCTGCCACCTGGCGGCCACTAGGGGTCACAAACAGTCTGATTTCTTCTTTCCACAGCTGGACGTTGACAACGATTTAATTGGAGACCCTTGCGACACCAACAAAGACAGGTATTACCTTCCTGTCTTCCGTACCGTCATTTTAATTGAATTAAATTTTTTTTTTACCACAGGCTTTCCGTCTGTTGCAGGAAGTTTGCCGACTTTGGAAGGGGAGTTGTGGGAAAACGTTCCCAGACTCACGGTCTCTCTCCCCTCCTCTCCGCAGTGATGGTGACGGGCACCAGGATTCTCGGGATAACTGCCCAGTTGTCATTAACAGCTCCCAGCTTGACACAGACAGAGACGGACTCGGGGACGAGTGCGACGAGGACGACGACAACGATGGCATTCCTGACCTGATACCGCCAGGGCCTGACAACTGTAGGCTCATTCCCAACCCCCTTCAGGAGGACTCGGATGGTCAGACTGTCCCTCTGTATTCGTCTGTCCTTACTTCTCTACTATTCTCTATTCGTACTCTCCTAAAATATTATTGTTTAATGTCTGTTTGTAATTTTACTGTTTTAAGGCATTTTATTCTGTATTATTCATGTTATTTATTATCAAATCACCAAGATAAAACATTTACATTTTTAATAATAATAAAAAATATAATAAAATGGCATGGTTATTTCAATAGAATTAACACTCGGCCAAGGCATTTTTGTTTCCAAATTCCTATAGAAATTCAATTTTAACATTTGTCACTTGTTTGACTGTACATATGCGGTGTTTGTAACACTGGCAGCCGTTACGTCATTTCATTCTTGCAGGAGACGGCATTGGGAACGTGTGTGAGCATGACTTTGACAACGACACGATCATCGACCCGATTGACGTGTGCCCCGAGAACGCGGAGGTCACCCTGACTGACTTCCGTGCCTATCAGACTGTAGTGCTGGACCCTGAGGGAGATGCCCAGATAGACCCTAACTGGGTGGTGCTAAATCAGGCCAGTATTGCTGCTAATCCACTTAAAAACCGATTGAGCCTAAAATTAGCATATATTCATTTTTACTAATATGTTTACTGCTGTACCACCAATGTCTAATATATTTTTTTCATTCAACAGGGACGAGAGATTGTCCAAACCATGAACAGTGACCCTGGACTGGCTGTTGGTAAAACCTAGAATCAAATAATATTCTTGTTACTGAAACAAACTCCTCTTTCCCATTTCCTGTTTTGCGCCAACAGAAATGGCAGCTCTTTTAATGAGAAACAAGACCAAATTCCCTATGTTCTTATGTGCCTTATTCGAAAGCATGGTCAAATAATAATAGTAATAATAATAATAATAATAATAGATTTAAAATTGCTAACAGATTCTCCAATTATTTAAACTAGGATCTCCTATCAGAGACTAGACTAGTGGGCCGATAGTCTGCTGTTCTCACCACTACCCTCTCCCTTTACTCTGGCAAGGTTACACGGCATTCAACGGGGTGGATTTTGAAGGGACGTTCCACGTAAACACAGTGACGGATGATGACTATGCAGGCTTCATCTTTGGGTACCAGGACAGCTCCAGTTTCTATGTGGTCATGTGGAAGCAGGTAGAACAGATATACTGGCAGGCCAACCCATTTCGAGCAGTAGCGGAGCCAGGAATCCAACTTAAGGTAAAGTGAAGGGTTGGTGCCCAGTCATCCTCATTCCTCAAATACACACATTTACACTATTTATTTTAGACTGCAGTGAAATACAAAACAAAGGTCAAACATGATTAAATTCTGAGATACCTTAGATCTTGTAACTACTCAAAGTCAATATCCATATATGTCAGTTTTCACGGATTGCAAAATTGATAGATCACTCAGTTTACACAGTACAGAGTACAAAGTAAGGAGTAATGTAGGGTTACTGGTGAATGGGTGAAACAGTACCTAGTTGTTTTGCTTTTTTTAGGTACGTTGGGCAAAATGTTTGGCCAAAATGCCGTTCAAAACTATAAAAAAAATAAAAATCGTCGCACACAGATTAGTGGATTCATAATTGACTTTAAGCCATTTCAAAACGTAAATAACGATACTCAACAAATGAGATATTTTCCCCCGCAGTTAACTCCCCATATCAGAGGCTTCTTCTCAATGTTGAAAGAAATTAGAAAATGGCCTCTGACTCCTCATTAGCTGTGCTTTCATATTGTCTCCAAGGCGGTGAAATCGAACACGGGGCCAGGGGAGAATCTGCGCAACTCTCTGTGGCACACAGGCGACACCACTGACCAAGTCAAGCTGCTTTGGAAAGACTCTCGAAATGTGGGCTGGAAGGACAAGACTTCTTACCGTTGGTTTCTGCAGCACAGGCCACAGGACGGGTACATCAGGTACGCGGGGCCTTGGGTTTCAATGCCATATAAATTATGTAAGACCACAGACATCATTTATTTATTTTCAAAATATCAAGTTTCCTCTGGTTTCCGTGTGTGCGATATACCGGGCTGGTGACGATGTCCGCGCGCGGATTGCACGTGATATGTCTAGGGTGCGCTTTTACGAGGGGACACAGATGGTCGCAGACACGGGAATCATCATTGACACCACCATGAGGGGCGGCCGCCTCGGCGTCTTCTGCTTCTCCCAGGAGAACATCATATGGGCCAACCTGCGCTACCGCTGCAACGGTGAGCAGCCCTCTTCCAGTCCCCTCCTCACACAAAACAAACGGGGGAAAGAGAGGACCGACCAACCGTCCGCGAAAGCGGCATGCTTTTACTTTAAATGTGAAAGTTCAGACAGTAGGGTAGCTCAGTGGGAGTTAAGAGCATGATCTCTAACTGGTATACACAGCAATCTTAAAGAATTCGGTAGCCTACGTTGTTGTCAAGGAAATGACCATTTTTAGCACTGTGCACATTTGAACAGGCTATTAAAAAAGTAAAAATCAAAGATCTATAATTCATAATATAACCAACCTTAAAGCCGACGTTTCCCTAAAAATACCAATTAATCGTTCTTGTTCGCCATTACCATCTTGTTAAAAAAATTAGAAATTGATTTCATTACTAATCACACAATGCAGCCATATAACTTCAAATATGGTGCATTTGGCACATACCTAGACACCTCAATCCCCATGCTTTCCCATCCCTTCAACAAATTACAGGTGGTGCAATTTTAAGGCTTTGCATTTTTATACAGAAACCCTGTAATATTATTTTCTTAAGCAGGTTAGATAACATGGTCATCATTCCTCTCCCATTAAATTGTACTCTCACATGGCTGTTTGTTCACCATGGACCAGATAATTGGGTAGTGATTGACGCATCCCTGCAATTAATTTTCATTGTGTTAATGAGTGCAGAACTGGTCAAAAATGTCTATTCCGTACAATCTGGCAACCCATAAATAACTGTATCTAACACAATTAATGAGGAAATGCGTGATCCTAATCTCTGCACAGTAAGAAAGATCTGGTATTCACCAGCTGTAAACTGCAAGCATAGACAATATCAATTTCCCTTCACTGCACGATGATACATTGATTTGTATAATATAGTAATACTGAGGAAATCTAAGAGACATTAAGTAGGATACAATGGTGATGACATTAGGCATGTAGAATGCTGAAGTCCTTATTTCAGAGAATGGGTAAATATGGAAGTGGAGTAGATATCATTTCTTTGTAATTTCTGAGGATTAGGAAAGTCATTTTTCTCTAGAAGAGACAAGAAACTCCTGTAAGCAAAGACAGTGCTTTGACTTGTGTGTGTGTGTGTGTGTGTGTGTGTGTGGTTGCTTGTCGGCAGGGAGTGTATGCCGGCTGTGTACTGACTCTGCACCCTCGCCCACAGATACAATCCCTGAGGACTTCGACACATTCAGAGTGCAGCAGGTCCAGCTGAAGGCATAATGCGGAAGGCGTCCTGATCGACGCGGGGGAAACGCCAGCAGCTCATTTTGGAGCACATTCCATCTACCCCAGCAGTGCAGAACTGCCACTGCCCAGCCACACGGTGAAGGGTGGCCAAGCCAGTCTAGAGCCATCCTGAGCAGCAGTCACATGCTCTTCCTTTTCATGCCAGTTTCATTCCACAAGAGATTCTATTCCTTGTGAATATTCAGTAAGGATAAAGGTAGACTTTCGGAAGATAGCTACCTGTACTTTTGTAACCTGGACTCTTTCATGCCAGATCAGTTTCCTCTACAATTAGGGAACATATCAAAAAAACATGATATGTCTGTGGTCATAATGGAACTATATTGGTTATGTATAGAACTTGATGAATAAAATACCCAATCAATCAAGGCTATTTTAATATTCCTTATGTTCCATAACAGCACATATAATCCAGCCTTATTCCCCAAATAACTCCTCCAGGTTGTAGATTCAATGTAAATGGTAAGATTCTCGATAGCGACATATTGTACTATACACCTGGAAGTGTAACATGTCACAAACAATAGACCTAGAGGATGCGAGTGACCTGAGTGGAGTGACAGACTGTTGTGG
This sequence comes from Anguilla anguilla, assembly GCF_013347855.1. Classification (NCBI taxonomy): domain Eukaryota; kingdom Metazoa; phylum Chordata; class Actinopteri; order Anguilliformes; family Anguillidae; genus Anguilla; species Anguilla anguilla. The sequence continues at coordinate 22,864,973 of NC_049204.1, read as the reverse complement.
CTGTCATTCCACCTCTCTCCTCCTTTCTCTATGGACAGATACCTATAACAGCTTAGCAAATAATGAATATAAAACATGGCAGAATTCAGTCGGTAACTTGATTTTGTGAGGAAAACAGATGGCCAAGAACACATGAACACAAAAACATGAGCAATGTTCCTATCCTAACACACACACTGTGAGTACAAGCATATGCTCCGTTTTGAGTTTCCTATCATGGAGCTTGCTTTTGGTATATATAATCTTTTAACAGCTATTATCTTACCTTATTATCATGTGATTTACTGCATTTGGCCATTTTGCACTGACTATGGGGATAAACTGTTATCAGTGAGGAGTAATTGCATAAATAATATTGTAATGACCACACAAACTATTGAACATTATTTTCCTTGGGATGCTTACACAGAATATTAGGAAAAGACCAAACTTGATATACTTGTCAGTTGATTTTTCTTCTTACTTTTTTATTACATTTAATTTACAAATAGTAATGCAAAGATACAAAGACAAAAGCCTTCACACAAGAAAAGATACTTAAAAATGTACAGCTTCCACGTCAGTTCTTGGTTATTTGCACATATCTATAGCCTACTACTTGTTTTTGTTTAGTAAATTTTGAATATAAAAAGCAAGATAATTCAAACCAGATTCAATTGATTCCTTTTAAAGGGGCGGCTCTACAAAACTATTTTGGGATTGCTGAGCTTCGTTTCTAAATGCTAAGTTTTGCATATTTAACAAGAAAAATTATACAGATCCTACTGGTGTCCGCAGGAGTTGCTATCAGATGCCTGACCAACGATTGACCATCAAACGTGAACAAATAATAAACTATCTTACAATATAGCTGCCACTGCATGAGAAATGAACTGACAAGTGAGTTCAATCTCATTTAATGCTCATATCAGATATAATTTGATTATAGTTGCTGTTGATGGGGCATCTGTAGATTTGAAGAAGTTTTGCTTTTACAATATTTTGCTGAATGCCAGATTTTCTGTCAAGTTATCTTTCCCCTTTGCATGTTTTGGTGGATAGTCCATCTATTCTTTTTATTTTGTTACAGTACAAAACACATAAAATGGATCGTAAACATATCTTAAATATATATATATATATATATATATCAAGAATCCTCCAGCCTGGTGAAGTATTGGGGAAACTGCAGACTTCCTAGAGATTTCCCAGCGAGATGCCATGTGTACCCCCAAATACCTACCAGGTGGCTTCCTCAGATGGATAACTATTTTCTTAGCATACTGGAAATGACATAATAGTCAGAGAATACTACAAATGCTTAAAGCAAAGCCTATAATATCAGCCCCTATTGTTTGGGGCTATTTGAAACCTAGCTCCATGCGGCATGAATTTCTAATGTCATATTAAACGTAACTGCTGAATCATACATATGATACTCATGTTTTCAGCATTAGATCAACAACATACAATTAAAGCATATTATACATTGGAGTTTTCAAAGTCTCCTGTTCAACATGTAAACAATGCATGTCAATCCTGTAGTTGCTTCATTTTTATCCACATCAAAACAAACAAAAACCTAACAGAACAAATAACACCATGACATATGTAGCAGCTGAATGGGAAGAGTCAATGCCGCAAATGATCCGAGTTACGTCTTGTAACGAACAACCTATGCTTATAAAACTATATATTGACACTACATACACATGTAAACACAATACTCTAGCATCTAATTGCTATTAAAGGGTTGGTGTGTTAATAGGCAGTCGTTATGTAGCTCTGTGAGAGACTTTAAACATGGCTCACTGATTTAGTGCAAGAAATATTACATAGTGTAATTTCAATAATTTCTTTTGAATTTGGTATATTTCCAACAGAACGTCAGTGTCGCATTACAGTTGTTAAGTCAGTCATATTTTATTTTAAATATGTAATTTAGAGAAACTAAATTTTGAGAGCTGAATTTACCTTGGGGAAAGTTTAAATACAAAATCAGTAAGGGTAGGAGACAAAATAAGGTTTAAGCTACCCATCTGTAAAGTCATAATCTGATTGAAACCTCTTCTCAGTTAATTTCAAGCGAACATAATCAAATACCTTCAGCAAGTCTAAGTCATGTTTTGCCTATATAATTCAACATGATATTTAAATCGATGTCATGTTCATTCATGAAAGTGACATCTATTTTGGTTTTCCACCCAGTGCCAGAGTCATTATACAACTGCAGATCCAGGATTAAATATTGTAGAAATGTTCAAGTTTAACACGAAATTTGGGTCTATCAAATAGCTCTTGCTTGAAGCAAAATAAATGAACAAAAAGAAATAAAATAAAACAAACTGTAAAGCTACTCACACATTACATCATTCAATAAACTGTTCTGATGCAGTGAAACCCTCTGTTTTTAACATCATTTTCCATTACTGCTGCATTTGAGAGTTCTCACAATAACAGACTCAATACACTTAACATACACTGAACATGAAAAAAAGCATTTATAAGTGACCAAAATTTTTCTTTTTAAACCTGTTAATAAAAAGACACAACCACATAATGAATATAAGGGAATTTAAACAGTCTTTTAAACCCATGTAAAACTGTGTAACTTTGTTTTTTTATTTTTTGGTATAAGTCACAACTTCTTCTAGGAAGCCATTATAATTAACTGTAAATGTAATTGTATTCTTTGCAGCAAACAGCTATACTGTACTACCTTAGCACTTGAACATGGGTCTTTTGTTTGTCATCATAAAAGTTTTGACATCACTTCATAATCCTAACAAAGGATTTGAATAACCACCTACTCAAAACACTAGCTGTCATAATATTTTCACTTGTTCATAGATTTTACCTAAATCAGCTGAGGCACATCATAGATATGTATCCATAGTGTCAGATAAAGATTCCAAACAAAGAAATTACCATTCAGGCCCTTGTATATCGAAAAAAGATATTGTTGCAATACCTGAGGAATGTTTTAATGTTGTTTTTTTAAGACAGAAAACTCATTGGAGGGAAATTAATGATGGTAAAAATGCTGAAGGTACTAATCAAATTTGTTCGGATAATAGTATATTAAAATAAAAAAATTAAAGCACATAAATTAAATAATTATTGGGTTAACTCACAAAGAAATGTTATCCTTGTTCATATAGCTCAGTATTATAAATTAAAAATGAACATACTGGCAAATGAAAATATGGAAATGTTTGTTTTTTGTATATAGATACATTTTTTTTAAATTTTTTTTTTTTTTACAAAGTTCCAGTCCCTCGAGGTTCTTAAAGTAAACTCTTTCTAACACCGATCCATCAGGAAATTTAAGTAAATTTGTAATGTTCAGTTTCCTAATCAATTAAAACAAGTGATGGAATGATTTTTACACATCCCTATGAGGACACAGCCTACCATACTAGTTACTCACCACTTCCTTAACATGGCTACATATGATGCATAAATAGTTTTTTTATGCTCTCCACATTCTAGAAATACATGTAAGCAACTGACAGTCTTGACGTGCTGTGTGTTACGACGTGAACACAGAAATACGCATGGTGTCATGCCAACCGAGACCCTCTCAAATGAGCAGTTAAAGCAGTAGTAACTAACTTAAAAAAATAAAAATAAAAATATTCGGGAACAGTCATGCCTATATGGTATCAATCATAGAAAGAGCTGCTGTGAGAGAAAGCCGGCACCATAAATAGTTTTACACCCCCAAATTCTGCTTTCTAAAACCAGGGATTCGGCCCCAGTTCTTGTCTTTAAAACGAAGTGATTCACAAGGTGAATCAATCAAAGAGATAGGCCGGTTCACATGAACCAATCATCAACGAGATCGACCTTGCAAGGTCACATATTTGTACACATAGATAGAGTTTCACCAATGAAGACAGACACAGAGATCACAATATTTCTATTGGACAGGTAGGTCTAAATTACAAGACAGTAATTTACCTGGACTTTTTGCTTGCCAGTCAATGAATTTAGCCACCAAAGTAGCAAGACATTCTTGATAACCTACCTATTTGGCGGCTAATTGAAAGAAATAATCGATAATGTTATCTGTATGATAGTTTGTTAGGTAGTTTGCCTAAGCTAGCTAGGTAAGCTAACGTTACCTATCAGAGAGATCATATTAGCTAGAACCAGCTAGAATCCTGCTTGTGAAAGAATGCAGTGTGCTAACAACGAGGTCTGTGCAGGGGCAGGTGGGGGGAGGGGGCCTGACAGGGGTTATGATTTTTGAAATATTTTCTCAACATTGCAACCTTTGAGGAAGTTGGTTACTGCTGCTTTAAGTTCAAACAGGGACCTAAAATTCTATTAGTGATATGTCACAAGAAAGAAAAACAAGCTTTCCTACATCATCCATGACTTTAACATACACAAATACATATACAATCCCCATTGATACAGAAATGTAGATCAGTGATATTTATTTGCATACATTATTTAAAGGATATCTGCACTGGTGTACTGATTGTGTTCAGCATTCCTAGTTTGATTTGTTTATCCTCATACATGCTATGAAATATAAAGCGTTTAATTGTGTTATGCCACTAATCGGACACTGTGCTTTCACACCTATATAATAAGTACCTCACCTTAAAAATATATGCAAGACATGCAGGCCATGGTCTTGGTCTAAAAAAGTTTTCATGGTCACAAGACTTAAGGTACACATTTTGTGGCAATTTAGCTCATATGCAAAATGAGTATTTTATAATATAATAAACAGTCATAGAATTATTATATTGACATTATTTTATAGATTTAAAATAGCCATCTCAATTACATTTCAATCAGAGGTGAGTTGAGAATTTTGCATGCCATGTTATGACAGGTGTATGGGGGCAATAAATGGTTAACTTCAGCACCTCCAGAAATTTGTCATGCTGGTCCAAGATTCTCCGTCCTTTTCTACATCAAACATTTGCGGAAAGTTTTGTTGACTCAAAGAAGTTAAAAGACTCTTGATTTTATATGTTAACCTGTTCCTAAAAAAAAAACAATAGATCACTCCTTTCCTCAAGACAAAACATACTGTTGTATTTTTAAAGAAAATGGAATAAGGGTCAATAACGCTTTAAAAAAAAAAAAAAACCGAAAATGTTTCTGTAAAAGGTTACTGTGCTGCCAACTCTTGAGGCCAGCTCCATTGTTGCATGTGAGGAAAATTCAATTGCACAAATTCTGTAAACACCTCTTCAGATAAATATTTTCTTTATCCTAATTATTTTCTTAAAATATATTTACCATGTCAGAGGGTAACATTGCTCCAAATCAGCTTCAATTTCACACATATGTCTATGTTCACATTCTGAATTTACAAGCTGTCATGTTTCTCAAAATCAAACACATCAAACACAACAAATACCCTTTTCAGCTAAAAGGATGTTTAACAGATTGTGGGGAGAAACTTGGCAAACTTAATCAGTGATTCATAATAGGAGAAATAAAGCTAATTTGTTTTAGTGCAGGGGAACTGGATGTGTCATGCCTTTAGATATAAATAGGAGCACACGCCAAAACATGTATTCCTTTATCTATGGCTGATCCATGACTAATACAGCTACACATAAAACATTGCACTGTCATTAAACATAAGTTTGCCAAGTTTCTATATAAAGCAATAAATAACTGCAACCACAGACAATAAAAAAACAAGAAAAAACAAAGAATGTTAAAATGTAGTGCCAATTGTCATAGTTCTTAAAAAAATGTACAAACCTATAATACATTTAATTCTAAATACAGTGTGATTAACAAAAATAATTAATTCATGCAGTGCAAACATACTGTATGTAATTGAAATAATGTTTAAAAAAAAAAAATTTTTTAAACCCAGCCACACAGTAGACAGTAGTAATAAAATTGCTTTCATATTACTACAACTCCTCCCACCACACAACCTATATAACAGCACTTATTAACAATATAATTTCTCCCATTAAATACTAAATATCAATCAGGACTGTAAATACTGAATTGTCCTTGGCATGCTCAAAGGAACTTTATGCAAACATATTCTTTTTCCAATCCTTGCATTGGTACATGTAGATGCTGGTTCAACAGTGGCAAAATGGCACATTTAGTTTCTTCTGAACTGTTTTCCACATTACACATACAGGTATTTGTATATCTGTATCTGTGCAAGCAATTTGCTTACAGTGATATTACGCTGGTACTGGATTCACTCACATGCACAAGCATTTTAAACAATCTTTAAAAAACAAACAAACAAACAAAAAAGAACAATACAAATTACAAAATAAAACTGATTAAAAGACCAATGACAATCTGATAACACAGCTCACATATCATGCATGTTCACATTGCAGCATAACCTGCAGTTACAGCGTGGCCTTGAACATATCGACTGGTATAATATGCAATAATCAAGACTATGTACAGAGAAAAGTTGCCTTCCACAGTTAACAGCAACTGTTGTCACAAACATCTCTACATACAGATCAAACTCACATTGGGATTCTATACTGGCACAAAGAAAACGACAACTGAGAGCAAATTAGTTTTACTATAAAATGGACAACTTGTGGCATGGTATCCAAAGATGGGGCAAATAGTTGAGAGAAAACTGGGGGTGGATTTAGTCTAAAACCTATAACAACATCATTGTATTGTGCTCTGGGTAATTTTTTTAAATTAGGGATTACACCACTTTGCCTTTTCTTCCCCAAGGACAAATGTTCAAAACAAGTAACACAAAAATTAAAACACCACATACAGCAAAGTTTATGATAAAATAGAGCTAAAAGTCATTTTAGTTATATTTGATCTCACTTAGAATTGCCATTATTTGGTTTAACGCCTCATGTTGGGCAAAACACACTGCAGAAATGATCGAATCTGTTTGCAAATTTTCAGGGATATTGCACCTCACAGTTTCTTTAAGGCCGAAAGGAACTCCATCTAAGTTTCTATTTAAATCGAGACGCCAGCCATACCACTGTCTCCCCTGCCAGCAAAACAGGGAAGCAGACCTTCTCTGATTGCCATTTCTCATGCAGGTGGACAGCCGTGATGTAAACTCACCTACACATACAAAACATGTCATTTTGATTCATGCAGCCTGCTTATATTCCAAGCGTAACGCACCATGTTACAAGTGACAGAACATCAAGTTGCACTGTTCTGGAGCCCTTTCAGTTTAGCACTCAGAAATGAGATATCAGGTTTCAAAAATAAGGTTATTCAACAATAACAGACACAGTCCACATTTGGAGATTTACAAGGAAAAGCAGCCAATGAAGAATAGACCCCTCTAGAAGAAAATATATACATCCTCTTAAAATAGACATCTCTAAAGAAGGCGGCAATAATTAATGACCAAATAGGAGAGAATGGGTTGGCTACACATGGTAGCCAACTTTAGCAGAGCTTTAAGCTGTCCCAGGCTTTCATGCTAAAGAGCAGCAAATAAAGTGCAAAGTAATCCACAATATTAAACTGGAATAATGACACAGGGGCTTCCGAGCAAGTTGCACAAAGACACTGGGAAGAGAGATGATTTAAAAAAAAATCTTAATCTTTGGGGGTGGGTGGGAGTTTGCTGACACAATGACCAACAACCCAGGAGTAAAGCTCCTTACCCAGACACTTCACAGGGACTGGCCCAAAATAAGGAACACTGGAGCACACATTGCTCATGACAAAAGGCACTGTTTAATGAACATACCTAGAAATCGAAACAGAGTCCCACCCTGTTCAGTAAACAGTGTCTTTTGCTCTGGGCAAAGTGTTCCTTATTTTGGGCCAGTCCCCGTAAAGTGTCTGGGTAAGGAGTTCAACTCTAGTTTGACAGGCCTGGCTGTTGAGCTCTTATCTGGTCCTCTTTTATTTAGTTGGCTTGAAGCATGTTGGGCATCTTCTTTTAGACCTACAAAACAGAATTGGGCTGTTCTCTTAAAATAATGAATGCTTACACATACTTTCCTTACTTAATGCAAATATCACATCAGAGTTTCTCTGAAAACACTATCAATAAAAAACTGCAACCTGGGAATATTTTTGGCTGGACCGAACACAAATATTAAGTAGACATTACTACTTTGTACTGGTATGTGCATGTTACCTTGACAAAGCCGACTGAAAATGAGTAGTATGTACAACCAAACATATTCCCTGGGTTTAATTTTTCTGAAGAACAATCCACGGCACCCTTTAGACTGGGAACTGCTTCGAATCAGAGGCAAAAGCATGCTTTCTAAACCAGACTAACTCTACTCTGATTATGATGCATCACATGCTTAACTTCAGCCCAGGATTCTCTCAGTGGGAATGAAGATCCCATGTTATGAAACTAAGTACAATGAACGCTCAAAGGTACAAATACACAACCGCCATTTGATTTTAATCAAATTTTCTTTTGGATTTTTTACCAAAAAAAAAAAAAAAGCATTTTTCGGGTTTGGTCCAAAATTAGGATTCCAAATGCTGATGTAATTTGGTGTAACACGCCAAGTCCTCACTAACTGTAAAATAAATAAATACATTCTTATTTCAGAAGTGCACCAACAGTATGCCGCAGTGATAATGAGGAAACAGCATCATTACCCCGAAAGCACATACAGTAGTCACATCTGGGTGATCACTCCAAATCACAAACACATCCCTCCTCTCCAATTTGGGAGTTCACTGTGTACCATGTGTGGCATGATTTCATCTAACTTGCTTACCTCATGAAGGCAATTTTCTGTCCTATTTTTTTGTCATGCAGTTTTTTTTTGTTATTTTTTTTTACAATTTTAGCCATAACCTATATACAGGATATACAAGAATATGCATTTAAGTATTTCTTCTATTGCATGGAAAAATGTAAATAAAAGACGAAAACAAAATGAAAAAAATTGTAAACCTGATGTATGTAATGCTTTTTTGCTGACAGTATGAATGGCACAGAATATTATGGGGAAAAAGCACAACAGATTTTGCTCCAATAATGTTATACACCATAAACATTTTTGCCTCAGAATATCTACTATTTTCTATGGTATGTTTAGTAGTTCTTTTGCATAGGAATCCATTTATTTATAGTAAACAAAACCAAATTACTTTGATTAAAACCTCACATTGGAGCAAAAGCTGAGTAACGCAACACTGAACCTGCACATTTACTGACGGCAAACACTTAACATTTAACACTGCATGAAGTTCACTGTCCAATGCAAATCGTGCATCATGATCATTTCTACTTTCTGACTTTGAATTTGTGATGTGAGGAGAAAAAAAGATGCAATAAATACATAAATAAATAAAGCTGAAACATTATCCCCCAGATATTCACACTTTAAGGAGTAGTAACCCTCCCCTTGCTTGCACTCACCATCCTCAATGTTCTCAACACAGGTCTGATCTAGCCACTGCAACACAACGGGAACTAGGGTTCTAAGTGTAAGATTAAATACACAACTGTACACCGCCGCAAATATTTTCACTGATTGTACATCATTAAAAATCTTTTGAAAGCAGAGATAAGAGACGTTAAGAAAATACATTTTCACAATAGATAACAGACACTTGAAAACAGCATCTTGTTCATGTAAGGCAAAATAAGGTGATCTCACAGTGATGAGTTCAATTGGTTTCTATAGTGTTTCATTATCAGGTTCATGGATTGGTCTGTTTGCTTCCTTCTTGCACTTGGAGAAATCCCAATGACCAGACGAAAATGGAAACAACTTTTAAACTCAAAACAAAAGCGGGCTGTCAATTTGCAAATCTACACTAAATAAGTGCAGCAGACAATTTGGGGTTCCCTTGACGTACATGAAATCACATCAATTACTGCTTGCAAGACATAATGGCGACAGCAATACTACATAAACAAAGGCATGTACATATTAGGAATTTTGTTGCCATCATTGTTTTTATACAGCACCAAAAGCACCTTAATAGTTGCATGTCATTTGTAAGCATAAACAGCTATTCATACCTCTTTAGGGCATCAGACAAAAACAGTCGCAAAGCAAGACTCAGACAAACCTTGACCCTTTAGGACAGGTGTCATAAACAACTACATGTACTTTTGAATACTTAAGCATTGTGTAATGTCGCACTCATGAGAGTACTGGGATAGGTTTTAAATGACATGTCACGATATTCTTGTAAAACCTGAGTACACTTAGTATGGGGAGGATTAGCACTCCTTATACAAAAAATAAACTGACCAGTGCTGGTACAAATTAAATTAGGAAACAAAAGCTGAAGTAAGCGCAAAAACAAAACAAAAAACAATGACCTTTGAAGTGCAATTCGGCAGGGTACCAAAATAGGCAGTGAATGCTGGTCTTTTAAAGACAAAAAGCAACAAAAACAAGCAAAAACGCAAAAGACAGCGCACAATAAATAACATAGACACCAAAAAGCATTCATGAAAGAAAATTTGGCTGTGGATATAATCTGTGAGTACGAAACATGTAAAACATAAATAAAGCTTTGTGTACAAAAAACAAAAACCGTAGTGAGGACAAGCTGGGCCGGAGAAGCTGAATCTGCCTGACTGAAAGTAAAAACGGAAACAAACTCATTTTGCTGCCATTATTACATTAATGACGTAAGTATACTAAATGGCAATTAAGGTAGGCATTGTACCTTTTCAAATCCTTTTTTTGTTGTGTTTTTTTGTTCCTCTTTTAAGAGAAAATACAGATTTCAAAATGAGTAGATACAAGCTCTGTAAAATACAAAAATTGACAACCCAAAGCAGGTTTGTAGGAAAGTCTGAACGATGTTAAAAACCTCAGTCTTCAACTGCAAGTAGGGACATATGGCAAGCTCACTGTGGGTGCAGTTGGTTTTTTACGAACTCTGAACATTAAGCTTAATTTCACCGGATATGACAGCATCACAACTTTCCTTTTTTCAATTCCCCCCCCTCCCAACCCCGCCTCCCCCCCCCACCCCAAAACCCTGGCAAGCTGTGGCACATCCTGACCCAATCAGAGGACATGAGGCTGAAGGAGGGAGGTGGAGGGGAGGGGGGGGGATCTGGATAGCTGTGCAGCGGGGCGATGATTCCCCCACCCTCCTCTCATTCCAACCATCCCAGGCCGCCATTTTTTCGACATTTTGTACACCACCTTCTACATTACAGCCTGTCCATCCGGAAAGTGTCTTCCGTGGCAGGGTCGGCCAGGACCATGTCAGGGTCGTTGAGCATGTGCAACCCGTCCAGGGTGAGTGGGTCAATCTTCAGCTCGTCCAGGGGGAACTGGGAGTCCGCGTCAAAGCTGACATCTCCCACGCCGGCCAGAGAGTTGGTCAGCTCCTTGGACAGGCTGGGCGGAGACTCCCCAGTCACTAAAATCGCAGTCGGCAAATAACGACGAGGTCAGCTGCAGCTGGTGAACTGTAAGGCCCGAAACTTACCCTACGAAAGTATGCGAATGCGGATGGCTCGAGCTAAGATACACAAGCGTCACTGCGTCATAAATGTGTCACCTGAAATTCTTAACGCAACGCGAAGGCTGAGCTTCAGTGTCAAGCGTTGCAGCGAGGGGCATTATAGCAAGTAACAACATGAACCGTGTACTTCGATTTGCGCTTTCTTCCGTCTTTCACAACTGTCCAGGATCACACCCTTGAGGACTCGGGTTTACTGCATACAAACGCACATTGAGTATCTACAACGCCTGAAGCGCATCCGTCATTTGTGTGCGGGTACTTACGTTGGGTATGTTTTGGGCCTTACTCAAACAAATGCGAGCATTCCCTCCCACACTAATTTAGATTCTCTACTATACACTTGGCACATGGTAACATGGTGATGTGTGTGGACCCAGATCTTGGAAATAAGTTTAGAATATTGGATAAATTTATAGAACGGACCAGGAACACGATGAGCACTGTGATACGGGCGGCAGGCTCCATACCTGTGAGAATGATATTGGGGATGTTGCCATGGCTACTGTAGCCTAGCTGCTGGGAGTCCTGCAGACTACCATGGCTTCCTGTTAGACCCATCATGGCCGCCTGGGTGTAGTTGAGGGTGGAGCACTGGCTGTACAGGCTGCTGGAGCTGATAGGATTTTCAATCATGTTGAACTGCTCAAGCTGTGAAAGCAACAGCGAATACAGAGAAACATTCAGTATACAACATAATACACGGCACGCATTTGTGCTTTTGCAAAACTGTAAAATAGCGCTTTCATAGCTTTTAGCAATTTAGGAATCTAATGGCTTTGCAATGTATTTACATTATATTTCACAAATAATTTAACATAAAAATGAAATGACCCCTCAATACAATATAAATGTTTACTAACATTAGCTAACCACCTCACAACATTTAGCTTGCTTGGAAAAAATCAAGTGGTAAGAGAGAAATGGTTAGCTAGCTAGCCACCTTGCTTGGGATTGAGGCCTACCTCTCTAATTACCTTGCTTGTTTACAGGACAAAGCGGTGGAGACAATTGGTGTGATAAAAATTTTTAATTGCAAGTCATAACTGATTGATACTCTGGTAAAAACTCTATTCAAGGTCAAGTTGACCTCAAAGCAACCCAGAGAGAAATGACGTCAGCTTGGAGAGGGAAAACTTGATGCTGTGTTAATTACATTCACCCAACAACACAAAACCCCACTGGAAGCAAAACTATGTTGGATAATATTCACCAGGACATAAAATTCACCTGCTGATAACATGATAATAAAACAGTATAGTTCAAAGGTAAAAGAAATTCATGACAAGTTCCAACTTGCCCTCCTGGTGAAGAACCAACGACACTGTGAACAAAAACCGCAGAAAATATTGCCACATCTGCTGTGTACTTGTCAATCACGGGGCTTCATTAATGTAACAGAACAGTGCCTTCATATAGCAAAAGTGAAGTCAATAATTCAGGCCACCACAGTCTCAGAATGGATGTCACATATGAAACAGAACTTTAAAAAGAGCCTGGTGAACAACAGGCCCTAAAGACACGTGTTCTTTTATCTCACCTGGTGCGAGAGAGCATTGGTCTGTCTGGAGGCCAGCTGCTGATCGTAGAACGAGTCCCCAAAGATACTGCCCAGGATAGAAGTGTGCTGGAACAGAAGCACCCACAGGCTTAACACACACATTCGCGTTCTCTTTGGGAACAGGACACAGCCCTTCTGTAACAACACGACTGAAACGGAAAGACGAAGGTGCTGGCAGACACAAAGACACAAAGACAGACTGGAGGTCACCTGACCTCAGCGTTGCTTTCCCCAGAGATCCATTTTAAAAGGTTTCAAGAACAAAATGTCTGTTGCAAAATGTTGCTAACTGACTGCATTCTGGGTCACTTAGAGACTGAAGACCCATGCAGAAATATCGTATCAGGTACCCAAAGTGAAACAATTTATATGAAGCTCAGAATATCTCTTGGGAAACGGTCAACAAAAGCTTGTCTCAGCAAAAAAAAAAAGAAGAAAAAAAGAGCAAAACAAAACACAAATCAGAAGGGCATGTCACAAGCCAGCCAATTCAGCCTTTGCTGGAGACTTGGACATTTCAGCTGTCATCAGAATGACTTCAAAGAACTTCAGAGCTCACGTGAAAGGAAGGCGCACATTGGGAAGAGGCACGGGATGAAGTGCAGAGCTCCAGAGGTACGTCCCTGTGACTCACCCTCATCATCATCATTAACACAGGATCATTTCATTTACCACTGGGCACACTTAGGCTACACCCACAATAGGATGATAGGAGTCCACTGAAATGAGTTATATACATAAATGTCAGGGTCATTTCCCGTCTAACTGAGAAATCAACACAGGTTACATTTCTGATAAAAAATCCAGGAAAAGAACTAAGAAACTGTCAAAATGTAACCATTCATTAGTTTGTGAAGAAAAAGCCTATACCGAACACAAGTCAGGCATAAGTTAAAAGTAAACAGACCTTAAACTTAAATGTACTGATTATTCCACCCTTATTTGTACTGTCATTGAAATTTGTTGCATTAATGACTCCTTGTTACAAATTTGTTGCATTAATTACTTCTTGTAAGAAATTTCCTTCTCTGAAAGCTTCACTGAACACAGAACACATTGCAGAGACTAATTACACAAACAACAAGACTTTCATGTAACACTAGTGAAGCTTGGTTATTTGAAGGTACAAATTAAGAAAAAATGCACATATCGATCTGAAAACACATGTACATTTACACAGTTAATTTCATTCTGAAGTGATTTTTCCTGGTTTATGTTTATAGCAAACATATTACATATAATTTGCATAGCAAGTTATATGTTGCATAGCAACAATTTTAAAAATACAGTACTGTCTAATGCTCATACCATCTTACAGCAGTTGCAGCCAAATTTATCTGTATGATTTCCCCCGCCCCTAAATAAAGTACAAGCACGTTTCCCAATAAAGCTGGCCAAGGGCCCACGGTCCAGAGCCAGTTCCTGAGTGTACACGCACACACACACACACCAACACACACACACACACACACGCACACATAGACATGCACACACGCGCACACGCACGCACACGCGCACACGCACGCACACACACGCCCGCACACACACATACACACACGCGCACACATAGACATGCACGCCCGCACACACACACACACCCACACACACGCACACACGCGCACACGCACGCACACACACGCCCGCACACACACACACACACACACGCACACATAGACATGCACACACGCGCACGCACAAGCGCACGCACACACGCCCGCACACATAGACATGCACGCCCGCACACGCACACACACACACACACACACACACGCACACACACACACACACACACGCAAAGGACTCCCCTGCATGTAAAGCAGACTGCTACAAGTATTGTACTGAACTTCACAACAAAAGAGGAAAAAAAGCCAAAACCACATGCAATGATATGTCACACTTTATAATTGCGTTAGTAGCAAGGTTAATAATGTTCTCGAAAGACACAAAAACCCAAAAGGTTTTGTGTACAAATTTCGATGTGGCCATGCTTTTAAAACCGAAATGCACAAACTCTTACACACAATCTTTAAATAACATTTCAGCTTTACAATTCTGAGTGGAGGTCTTATTCAGTCAGTGGACCAGAGCTGTCAACTTCTAAAATTACTTCTTTAGCTCTCCAAAAATAAATATCCATCTCTGATTAAAGATCCTTAAACACTCTTAATAAAATCTTTCAGACCTTGCCATAATCCACAGCTATTTAATGATACATAGTTTCAGAAGTTTATCTGAAATATCTTCCTGTCTCCCAGTAACATCCAAAAAAGAGACTGACTTATGTGTGAAAAGAGAAGCTGTTATGAACTAATGAGTCAACCAAAACAAACACAGTAGCAAATAAAAAAGGGAACAGACACAGGGTTTCTTTCACAAGGCTTTTCTAACCCCCCCCATTTATAAACGGTGAACTAGGACATACTGAGGGCAGACAAACCGAAACAAAAAAGCACATTAATATCGCATTCACCGATTACACAAGGGGACATTTCTGTTTCACTGTAAAACTAAAAAATAAAAAGAAATCTATGGTGCAGACTTTGCCGAGGCGAAGTGAGATGCAGACAGAGCGAGGCGAGCGGTAGTGGGCGGGGCTGGAGCACTCGGACTGGTGACATCATGGGGGCTAATGCGAGCAGCTGCTGGATGGAGAAGGCAGGCCCCAGCGCAAAAAAAAAAAAAAAAAAAAACCAACAACAAATAAACAAAGCAGCGGGGTGGGTGGTGGTTACGCCCTTACTTGAGGCGAGCCGCCGGGCGAGAAGCCTTGATTGGAGACTGGAGAGGTTGGAGACTGGTTGGCGGGAGACCCAGCCTGACTGCGGTACTGTTGGAGGGAAGAGGCCTACACAGGATAATGTTACAGTTAAAGATGCACAGAGCCCCCGGTGAAGGGGGGGGGGACATCTGAGAGAGTGCTGTGCCTACGGCTGAGGGGAAATAAATATATGCGCACAGACAGAGACGCACCGCTGACCACAACTACAAACAGCACAGCCCCGATCAGCAGCTGCCGCTCGCCTCTGGGTGCCCGCCAACAAAATGGAGGCGCGGCCGGGATCCAGAATAAATATCGACCACCTTCTCAAAAGGACCTTCTCTGCGTCTGTACGAACCACTTAGTTACCTCTGTTTACAGCGCATGTCGTTGACTGCTGGGTCGGCGGATTTGCGCAGAACGCTTACAAGATACGACTTTCAAGCCGAGCTAAGCGAATAATTCTGCTGCCGTTGGCTTGAGAGTCAATGCGTGCGCTCTTCAAAAGTGAGGCTCGCTTGTTGCCGTGAGGCCAAACTTTGCATATGTGCAGCTGGAGAAGGAACTATGTTTCACTAATGAACGCAAGTATTAATAATTAAACACAGTTATCAAAGCTGAGGGGAACACAGGATAGTGCTTTATGCTTAAAAGGAATTTTTAAAAAAGGGGGCAAAAATTATGTCTTTTATTCCACCCTGATCAGAAGCCAGTGCTGGATGCTCATTAGCTCTGCCATCAGAAGGAATTCAACTGCATCTACACCCTCACCAGGCTAATCAGCCAGGGACGAAGTCACCACACCACCTCCCTTTCCACCAGTAACTGGGAGAGCATAAAAAGGCTTTCCTCCTCTTTCAATCCACTGGTCTGGCAGGGAGGATCTGGTATTCTCTCAGAAGCACGAGCAAACCCTCTGATGAGGAGAGGAGCAGAGGAAGAAACGCAGAGGACAGCTAAGCAAGTGAAACTCTCAAGGGTCGAGAGAAAGCCAGGCCCAGACCCGGCTGACAAGGACAGACCCTAAACACTGTGACGGCTGCGAGACTCTGTTTACTCATTTAGAGGGTCTACATCTCAGGCCTCATGTACTGATTACAGAAGAGCACTGTGCACCAAGAACAAGCAACACCAAGAATGTACATCTCTAACATAACAAAAATGGTGTTAAAATGTTTTGGTGAGAAAGCTACTGCATGTCAGGTGACTGCCAGCATTTAATTTTTTTCCGTAGAAGACGATAAGGGACTGCTTCGGAGCTGATGAGAACCTTCAACAGAAAGCACCAGTTGAGGGACTGTAATTTCAAATCTGAATGGCTGTGAAAAAGGTTTTTTCTGTACAGGTATCAAAAAGAGTAAAGGGAGCAGCTAGACATTAGCCACTCCAAGGACAACGAGGTGTCTGTCAGAGCAAGAACGGCTGTGATCCAGACACATGACTCAGGCTGGAGGGAGGTCTATCCAGTGCAGCAACGAAACATTTCACAACCGAGGCACTGGTAGAAGGCTACTGGCTGGGTCTTCCATAGGCCCTAGAGCTGATGTCCCAGATGAACTACCCTTCAAAAAGATATTTCAATGAACATCTACTCAACGTGTCCATGCAGATGGTTCACAAAAACCGCACACCACATTTCTGAGAACATGCCGATTATAGATCCCACTGTCCCTCACAGGCAGATATCAGCAGTCTATCTTGGCTGCACATTTGTCATGTGACTTTCAGTAACTGAGCTCAACTCAATTGGTTTTAACTGAATTAAAACCAATTTTAATTTAAAGGCAACATGAACAAAATAACAGTTGGCTCTCCCTGTTAAAACACAAAGCTAATCTTGGACAGACTGCAAGATGAATAACCTGGCAACCCTCAAGTTGGAGACTGCTTCATCAGTCCAAGGCAGTGGTGGATTTCCACATCATCTCAAAGCAGAATTTGGTCAAACTGACAGGTTTATTTTCTGTTAAAGCAGCAGCACTGGGCACAATCAATTTAACACAAAAAAACAAAAAGGCTATCATCAGGCTTCATAATGCATTAAAATGTACCAGCTGCGTACTTTATATCCCTTCTTTCCTAAGTTACTACTTGTATCCCATCTCCACCACAGCCAATCAAAATAACTCCTGCCACAGCGCTAATATGTGGACTGACAATACATGCACTTTAGTCAATAGAGCCAGAGTGTTTTTCAGGTCATAGTGTCACACATAATTCTTTCTGCAGCTTTGAATGGATTTTAAAGACAGCAGACCTTGCTCTGATTTATGCGTTGACTTGGGTGGACAGATGTTACCCTTTCAATTACTCACCAGTACATGGCATGGCAAGTTCTAGGAAATTATTAGCCCTTCATTCTCTCTTAACAGTTCTGTGGACATTACATTAAATTACACTGCAGTTAGCAGACGCTTTTATCCAGAGCGACTTACACTCAACTTTTTACAGAGTATCCATTTATACAGCCGGATATTTACTGAACCAATTCAGGTTAAGCACCTTGCTCAAGGGTACAACGGCAGAGCCCTACCTGCCATATACTACACTGATGTGGGCAGTTATCTAAAGTCAACTAAATGCAATACCTGCAATACTTCCATGAATGACTGATTTGTCATGAAAAGATGAGTCATTTGACAAAATTGACTAAACAGCCCCCTAACCCTACGCAAGTCTTTCATTTTTTCATTTTATGGTCTGGGAAGCACTGACAGTGAAATCAATTCACACTTAGCATACACCCTTAATTGTGGCTGTTGTGAATTTTATGCTAGGAATAATTTTGTTGCTGCAATATGCAGCCATAACTACATTTTGAAATAACACTACCAAGTGTCTTACATGAAACATTTCTCTTAAAACTTTCCTTCAAAAACATGATGAGTCTGTATCTGCAACAGAAATCATCTCCAATGAGGATAAAGATAATATTCTTGGACATCTGTGACTCACTGACGCTGACAGTAACAACAGTAACCTTCCATAATCATTTAAAGAATGTTGTAGGACTTTGCGACCATTCACATTTACACTGCGTAGGTGCCAGTCATAAATTGTTATCATAGCTTATCATGTTCAGTTATGTTTTATGTACTGTGAGTCAATCTAATTAAATATCAGTTTGAATAGGGAAAAAAAAGCAAGCAAACCACAATTTCCTCAAATCCACATTTTAAGCTCTCACAAGTTCCGTTACATTAATGGGTAATTAATCATTGACTGACTTATGCAAAAAATAATGCTTAGTCACAGCTGGTTTTTTCCCAGAATCGACAAACTATTAGCGCCGTGTTGTAAAAACACAGAGTTGTGATGATTGTTCATTTGGACTTGGCCACCGCACAGTACAAACAGAGTTCAGTTTCTGTGCATGCGAGCACTGCCGTGTTGAATCAGAGGGGTATGACAAACAGAACCGATCATTTGAACAGTCTGACGGTTCTGGCTCTACTCAAAACACAAGGAGGGAACAGATTGGCCCACTGGGAGCGAGTGAGCGCTTTCAAACGAACACGTCTCACGATCCAGAGACTGACGTCAGTCAGTCTGCAAATAGGGGATACAAGCATCTGCAGCATCACCATGACACTGAAGCAGGAAATACAAGTTATTTTCTTTCCCATCAATACCCCCATATCACACCAGTTTCACACAGATGGACAACTACACAACACTTTGTATCGATAATACACAGCAAGAGAAGAGAGAAACCACAAGGATATGCCAAGTGAGTGAGAGACTGAGGGCAAACCGTTTCCACTCAAATATCTGAGCTTCACCTTACTGCAGAACTTCTCAACAACGCAAAAACCAACCGCATCCATACTCAACCATCACTTTCTTGAGCTCTTTCTTGACCCGAGGACAAATGTCAAAGATAAGACTCGCCTTGTTTGATGCCAATTTCTCCTGTGTTTACTGGACAGGACGAGGCCTGTGCTCTCGGTCTGCATTCGAGCGTCAGTGGCAGCGGCTCACAAGCGTATCCCATGGGAAAAGCCGGCTATGCAGAACTGGGGCTGCTGTTGGTGTGCTGCTGGTGGATTGCAGGGATGGGAGATGACACAATGAAGAGAGGAAGGAGCGCCAGGGCAGGGAGAAGGCCCAGCATTTATCTGCTCATGTTGGGCTGTCCGGTAGAAATGGTGCAGCAGCAATGCAGATGGGTAGTCAAAAGAAATGAGTGATGCCCTAAAGCCCCTAGTCTCTTCACCGATAAATCTGTCAGAGTTACGTACAGTAGAGATATATCCAAAATACAGTATATCTCATGTCATAGAGGGCAAGGGTGAGGTGAGGTCCATGGGTTGAACTTCGACCAGATGTGTCTCCCTCCTGAGTCCTGACTTTGAGCAAAAATTCTCGCCGTTACCACTTAAATTAATTAGTAACATGAAATTTGGGAGAAAAGTCAACATGTTTTGAGTGACCTCATTATGAATAAACAATTTGTTTTAAAGGGGAAAAAGTGATTCACACACAAATATAAGATCTGCAGCACAAGAGTAAAATTTTCTCTTCTCCAAGCGAGACCGATGGTAAGTTCTCAGCTATATTTAATACTAATTTCCTTCACAGTTACATGGAATGGCTGTGGCTGGGTAGCGGTTCAATTTCAACATATCGGATATCAGGAGCAGCAGGTGCAGCTGCAGTGCTTCAGCTGGGATTACAGCGCGAGCTCACCGAATTAATGTCGATGCCGACAGAGGTCTGGCTCTGGCTTCCCGGGCTGGACTGGGACTGGGTGGAGGCCGTGGTGACAGACAGCGGGGGCAGCTGGACCAATCGGATGTTCTGCTGCAGGTCCCCGCCCACCTGCGATGTCAGCTGGCTGAAGAAGGGGTACTGCGAGAGCTGCTGCTCCAGGGTCAGGGCGTCCATCGTCACGGCCTGAGGAAACGCGGCCAAACGGTCACTGTCTGACACCGGCAAGACGCGTTTGACCGCCTCGGTCACGCGTGCCAAACACGGTCAAACATCTCAGTCACGCAGACGAGACACACTCAACCACCTCAGTCACGCATACAAAACGCGGTCAACCATCTCAGTCACACGGACAAGATACGCCCGACCACCTCAGTCACACACAAAAATGCGGTCAAACATCTCAGTCACAGCACACAGACAAGACGCATCTCAATCATCACAGTCACACACGCAAAACACACTCAACCACCTGAGTTACACGCACAAAACACATCTCAACCATCACAGTCACACACACAAAACATATCTCAACCATCACAGCCACACACACAAAACACCTTTCAACCATCACAGTCACACACACAAAACACCTTTCAGTCATCACAGTCACACACACAAAACACATCTCAACCATCACAGTCACACACACAAAACACCTTTCAACCATCACAGTCACACACACAAAACACCTTTCAACCATCACAGTCACACACACAAAACACATCTCAACCATCACAGTCACACACACAAAACACCTTTCAACCATCACAGTCACACACACAAAACACCTTTCAACCATCACAGTCACACACACAAAACACCTTTCAACCATCACAGTCACTCACACAAAACACCTTTCAACCATCACAGTCACACACACAAAACAGTCATTATTATTATTATTATATTATTATCTAGCACAGCCACACAGACTAAGCACGCTAAACTATCTCACTCATGTACACAAAACACGGTCAACCATTTCAGTAACACATACAAAATAGTCAACCCTCATAGTCACACACACAAAACACAGTCAATCATCTCAGACACACAGACAAAACAGTCAACTATGAGAGCCACAAAGACAGAACACACTCAACTATTACACCCGCAAAGACAAAGCACGGTCAAAGACAAAGCAGTGAACTGTCACTCACCAATAGACAAAACACAGTCGAATGTCACTGTCTGACACAAAGTAAACACAGTGAACTGTCAACTGTCAATACGGATTCTGACACAGGGGAAACATATTGAATTGTCAGCCTAAACACAGTAAGGTGTTACAGCACTGTCTGACACAGACAATAGACAATATGATGCGAGCTATGCTTGCACTCTCTGACACACACAAAATATTGCAAACCATTCATATGCAGCCTGGGGGGTGGTGTGTGTGTGTGTGTGTGGTGGGCGGGGTGGTAGATCACTATGCTGTTAGTGAATGGTCATGTATTTTTGCTAATGCTAGGTACACCTTCTGGGATTCACAAACATCTCTGCAGCAGAGATAAACATGTAATACTGTAACTGAACATACAGGTAGAACTTGAAATCCTTCATTTTCATGTATAAATGGAGGGGAAAAAATGAAACAACAGCATAAACATTTCTCATAATTTTTACCATTCAGCACTCCCAACTGCTGCTCACAATAGCTCACAGAAGCATTTCTAACTGCTGTGCTAACCGTTTCTCCCTTCAATATTTATAATTTCCTCTAACTGCATGCATTCCTTCCACCGCTGAGATCATCATGCATTGGTAGGCTAACTAGTCTATTTTCTCATCTCTTTGTCACTACAGCTACATTTCTATTTTCTAGCTCTGCATTATGACAGTGCATTCTTCAGACATAACAATCTTCAAAGGTAAAATTTTAGAATCTCTTTATGACTGCTCAGAGAATTCTGGTTCAGGAAGCACAGGGCTTAAAACTGCAAGCAGCAGACAGAGTGCCGAAGCATTCCTCCATTTGATGACTGTTTATCTTTGGCGTAACTGCACCAAGAGCACTTACAGAGTGCAAACACGGCTTCTTTTGTTGGATGTTGAAGTCCCTGAAAGCTCTGCGTAATGTCATAACTGTTTCCTTTGCAGGGTCTACTTAAACTTCTGACAGCCGCCAAGATGCCGGCTGCTTCTGACACTCACGCTATGTTAAAATACCAAGCTAATCCATGAGCGCATTCACAATGAATGTTAAGGGAAAGCTGTGAACCATTGTTCCATCTGGTACTGTAGTACAAAAAAGTCCCTATGCAACTGTTAACTTGCTCGAGAACTCTGCTTCCCCAGCATAAAGATTTCCAATCTAAAAAATAACAATCTAGACACCTCAGCCTCCCATTATCTAGCGATTCTACTCTAGAGTCAACAAGGATAAGGATTTCACATGACATTGTGACAGTTTTCAGCAATATGGAAATGCTAAAACCAACTTATATTCAATTAATATTTATCTGTTTGGACAGGTGATTTCTTCAACAATAAAGAAGTGCTTGTTATATAACCAGTGCCTCCTTTTTGATAGGTGTAGTGGTTTCCAGAGTACATTATATCCAAGATGATATATCAGAGCCAAGCCCCTTATCTAGGCAGGGGTTCCCAATGCAAAGTATTTGAATATGGAATCTTTTCAGCCCAGTACTGAGACCGTACAGTAGTATACACAGAAGCAGAGAATGATTTATGAAGCACAGAAATGGCTGAGACCGGGAGAGTGGAGAGGGTGGGGTACCTGTGCAATGGTGAGAGGGGGAGACAGAGTAGGGGACAGCTGCTGGGGGGCCTGTTGGTGGTGGGAGTCTGTATTTAGGTTGAGCGGGAGCACGTTTTGTTGCCTGCGTTGTGATGTCGCCGTCATGGTGGGCTGGGACGTGGTAACTCCTGCCGGGACAAATATGCCTTGAAAAATCTGTCCTGAGCAACAGTACATAATAACTGAAATCATATATATATATATATATATATATATATATATATATATATATATATATACACACACAGTATATAGCCCTCTATACACCGTGTATGTATGCATATATATATATATATATATATATATGTATATATATATATAGATAGTTTCTCTAATGGAGAGGTGCCTCTCTATTTGACAGCTGTGTGGGCTGTCTCGTTGCACTCGTCTGCAGAAACCCCACAGCCAGGCCTACCTCACTCCCGGCTGCATAAAGGCACGCTTACATTTCACAAACCCAAAGTTTTTTTTTTTAAATGTAATTTTGCATCCTGGGCAAGCCTCACCGTGACTTCTGAGAACATAAAATGAGTTTTTTTTTAATTCTCGGGGATTCCTCACAATATTTGAAATTACTTGCCTGGCACCCACATCCGCAGAGGGTGAACTGCGCCAAATCGTGCACACGCCTCGAAAACAAGCACCCACAAGCCGGTGACTCCTGCCAACGCTACAAGCCCTAGCAGTCTACAAAAATGCAAGCATCTGACATTCTAGAAAATAAGTTTGAACATTATCCCTGTCTGTGCCCCCTGAATGATAATTCACTCAGTTAACTCAGAAAACTTACATTGCAAAAATGACTATTATACATCATAGGATCCACTGGAACTGGAAGTTAATCATTGAACATACCACAGCGAAACCAAACAAGGCACTTCCTTCCAGAGTATAGGCGTGGACAGGGATGAGATTGTCCATCCCTGACTTTATGCTTTTGTAACAGCCTTACTGCACAAACTGTCACAGCTTTCACAGACTGTGGTCACAGACTTCTCACTGTATTTCACAATGTAGTGACAAAATGTTCATCCTATTGATTTAACATAAATCACACTACAATTACAGCACACTACCTCAAGTTTACCTGCAATGGGATTTGGTTAATCAAGGTCTCAGGTTTTAATCTGCTCAAAAGTGGCTTTTTACAGTGCCTCTGTTTTGCCAATGAAAAACATTTCAAGTAACCACCTGCTTCCTGACTCATTTCACTGTCTGATTGTTCCCTGTCACACAGGCATATTATAGATGTGTTGCCTCAAATTACTATCCAGGCCAGAGATGCTATAGCGTACATGCTGCGTTATCTAAACACAAACAGGGGATACTGTGCGTGCACTGCAATTATCGAGAGAAGAAAATAGAGCAAATATTGCCACAAGGACTACTCAACATTACAGACACAAAACTAGGTCTTTTCCCCAATTACTGTCAGAGAACGGAAAAAATAAACAAAAAATTAAAGAGGAAGAATCCCCTCCCCCTTTTTATGAAGTGACTTGGTTGGTGGAAATGTTAGCACTGATGCCCAGGTGGGTGAGGTATGTGGAAGTGTTACCATGGCTGACAGCACTCATGCCCAGGTGGGTGAGGTTAGTGGAAGTGTTACCATGGCTGGTGGCACTGATGCCCAGGTGGGTGAGGTATGTGGAAGTGTTACCATGGCTGGCAGCACTGATGCCCAGGTGGGTGAGGTTAGTGGAAGTGTTACCATGGCTGGCAGCACTGATGCCCAGGTAGATGAGGTTAGTGGAAGTGTTACCATGGCTGGTGGCACTGATGCCCAGGTGGGTGAGGTTAGAGGAAGTGTTACCATGGCTGGCAGCACTGATGCCCAGGTGGGTGAGGTTGGTGGTCAGGTTGCCCGTGCTGTTGGAGGTGCTGAGGACAGGGAAGGAGGATGCGTCTTCGGGGTCTAGCGGGGTGGGCAGCGGAGGGGGGAACTGGATGTTGGTGAGGTCGGGCAAGGATCCACCGGTGTTGTGCGTGGCAGGGATCAGGGACGTGCTCATCTCCTGGTCAGGTGACGGAAATATGCTGAGAGAGAAACAAAGAGGAAACTTAAACCTGAAATACTGACGAACCTGCGAGCGAACAAACATTCAACGCACAGCGGACTTTGCCGTGAGGAACCACTGAAAAACAACAGAAGCCAGAAGCCATTATCGCTAAGGCATCTTTTACCGGGCGTGCGCTGCTCCCCCGCGCTGCTCCCCCGCGCACGCGGCCCCTCCCCTCGGCGCGTGAGTCATGCCGAAGCCGGTGCGAGCCGAGCGCACGCCGCAGCGCGGGCCCTGCCCTGGCACACAGCCTCGTTCCCGTCCGCGCCGCCGTTCGCCACGCCGCCCGCCCATGCCGCCCGCCCACGGGAGCTCCGCTAACGGCGCCCAGCAGACTAACCTCGCAGCGCGCAGGGCCGCCGCCACTACTACCCGCTGGTACTGAAATTCGCAAAGATGGATGCCCGGCAGACACCGTCACTGACACAAGAATGCAAACAAATGATTACTGCAGACACAGCACCACCACGTTAGTGCTAGTTTGCTTAATACACCAGACATTTCCAGGTATTCGGGTGAATGGTGGAGGGGGCTGCAGCACTTTGCAATCAAGTTAGTATTTTTAGAATCCCAAGTGAAAGGAGAGAAGGAGAAGTTAAACCGGCCCGCTTCAGCCGGGCATTAATTACCCAAGCAGCCTCACGCTCACTTAATTACACAGCACCAAGGAACAGACAAGTCACTCTTCCCTGATGAATCACTGCTACTTCCTGACAACTTGCCCGTCACGCACTATTATCAAACTCTTACTCTGGTGGGCTCCCACATCCTGAGTCTCCCTGCTTTGGAGGGAAAATTATATTCATGCTTTCAGCAGTCTGACAGCGAGTCCCCTGATGCGTGTCTACAGTGCTCTCTCACTTAACACTTTCGCAGAGACGCGTTCATACTGAGCTTCTGAGGACAAGAAGACAATAAACCTACAGCACTGTCAGCCTGGGTTAAATGACAAATTCATCTTTAGAGGCGGCCAAAAGTACACCGCTATCGAGGGCTGCTTCCTTCAGTGGGCTGCGGAAATGGAGTCCCTGACAGTACAAGTGGGCGTTTCTCACAAGCTAACCAACAGTTATGCAGATTGCTTTGCAATCATCTGCTTTCATGTATTGGTTACCCAGAGCCTGCATGTGTTACACATCCCTCTGCTGGGTGGGTTGGGACTCCTCAACTTTGCTGCATTTGTCAGTTTTGTGTGACCTAGATTTTGAAAGGGCACATTCTTCAGAGATGGTCTAGCGCAAAGCCACTAAGATGTCAACAAGTTGAATGGCATTTTTCTTGAGAAATCCGGTCTTGGAATAGAGCTGTCTAATCTAAAAAGAATGCATGCAAAGATACATCTGTTCATTTAACACACGCTTACCAGGGCACTATTTTATATATGCATACATACTTTATTTAGGAACCTATTGTAACAATAGAAACTTCCCAGAGAGACTGACAGACAGGTCTATTCTATTGGTAAATAACTTTCATAATCATATTTACAAGCAGAAAAAACAAAACAAACCCCATGACAATGCTCTAGTTTAACAACACCTGAATGTGTATGGAACCTCACCACTGATCCACCACTGAGCCAAACTTTGTCAGCTATATCGCTTCTAAGCTTAATGTCATAGCATATCATATTGACAGGCGACAGGGCAACAGCTACAGAAAATTCTTTTAAATTTTCACTTCCCTTACTTACACCAACATTCTGATACAGAAGGTCTTGATTCTTTGAGAGCACAAACAAAAACTTCTGCCTAGAACACAGACTGCAAAGTGATTTATTGCAGAGATTTGTTCATTAACATAAATATTCGCATTCTACTTGCCTACGCAAAAACAAAATTAAGTCTTCCTGCATTTCTCCTTTAAACTCGTGGGCAGTTGGAGGTGTGGAGGGACTTGAGATTAAAACTAGCCACAACTTGCATGGTAAATCAGACAACCTGGCATGTCACGGACATTGCTATAAATCAAAAGAGGATATAACGGTAGCACCAGTCACTGACATGACACCTTCCTCTTCTTTTCAAAGAACGATTCATCATATTACTCTCCATTGCACAAAAAATAAAATTCAGGAGGGTAATTTGTAAAATCAATGTGAGAAAAGGGCATATGCAAGCAAATGATTTCATCAAACACAAATTCACAGCAATCATATAACAACGGGTGTTAACCCTTCAGCACTCATGCCCCAGTCAATAAAAACATAAGACTAAAAAAAGTAATTCTTTTTGGCACAGACCTGGTTAAAAGGACAATTGAAAATGTAAGGTGAAAAGACATAAATATTAAATATTAAAAGCATACTGAATGTAAAATCATAGCTATTCCCAACTAATCCTATTCTCTCCTATCTGTCCTCTGGAAAAACATCATTCACACAAGGAGGCTGCTGTCAATCAATATGGGAATATTAGTCATTTAAAATAGGAATTGAACTAATTGAAATGAAATCCAAGGCACTGGGATGATTGTAAACAATTAAGCAAATTATGGACTGCCTATCTGACTTGATTGGCATCCCATGGAAGCAGACAGAAAATGAAAATGAAGCAGGGAAAAACTCCAGTCGACTAATTAAGCGAACAGCAGATGGCTGAGTTTGAAATAAAGATCACTGGAAAAAAGGGACTGGAGGCTAGTGCTTAGCAGCCCTCCATTTTGAGTTTTGTTTAAAAAAAAAAAAAACCTACACAAAACAGCACTAAACTATCCCACATTTTCCGGGGGGGGGGGGGGGGGCTATTTAAGGTCAACATCAAGCCAAATAAAATAAATAAAAGCTATTTAGCTTGTTAGATAACTCTATT